>NC_063059.1:33439126-33739126 GCF_018812025.1 Megalobrama amblycephala | reverse complement strand
GCGCAATTGGGAGTTTTTATGTGAAATTTGTCACGTAGATTTTACTCATGTTCAAGTTGGTCATGTGAATTCGACGTGCTGACCAAAAGAAAGCTGCTTGGTTTGAAAGTGACTTCTGTGTGAGATGTACATCTCAACGCTATTGACAATGGACCTTTTTTCATGTGAAATTTCATTAAAAATGCGCTAATGTGACCACATATTAAAGGAGTACTTCACCGTTAGAAAAATGGGCTTTCAATAAAACTTAAATACAGCAGAAAGGAGGGAAAAAAAGAAAGAAAACAAGTACATTCCCCCCAATCTGCTATGGATACACTTACCAGAGTCAAATACTGCCTTGCTTTAGTAGGAAATACTTCTTCGCAAACTTTTAGTCATAATGGTGTCGACTTGTATTGTTCCCAGGAGAAAGAATTCAAAGAGTAAATATTTAGCAGGAGTGATTTACTTTCAGTTCTACTTTCAGAGGCTAAAGGCTACAAAGAATCCTAAAAACTGAGAAAACCGCCGTTCTGTTAGTTAAACCCGAAACAAAACACCATTGTGTACAGGTCATAATGCTGTTTAAAGAGTAGACAAAGTACAATACCAGCAATGCAAGGCTGTAAAAAAAAAGGTTGTACGGAAAGCCCTTATATGGAATTTGGGTGTATTTTATGCAAATGACTAGCCTCATTAGAATACTCCAAAATCATTAATATTAGAACAAGGTTAAGAACAAATTCATGTGCATACGCACTTATTATGAATTAGGTGGATTTTTTATGCAAAGTTCTCCTTTGCATACAAATACGAATAGTCCACGCAATAACTAGTGAATGAGACCCATAGTTGCTTGTTCCCATGTGCTTATTCGTTCACACTGGAGAATCTGCCCTTCGATTTACTGAAACAGAGCAGATGTCTGATTAGAAATGCCTTTTATCTCTCACGTCTTTGACAGACTGACAACCAGAATTTCATCTGTGGCTAGCTTTTTTCCTCAGCACTGGAGCCAAAAACCTTTTAGTCCAATTTGTACAGTCAGGGAAAAAAAGAATGTCTGATGTAAAAAGGTGGAGGTGACGTGAAGTGGCAGTGAGAGAGATGGAGGAAGACAGAGATGGGAAGAGAGGAAAAGATCAACATTCCCGCTGTAGTTCAAACGCTGTGTGACTGTTCCCGGCTCATTTCTGCTGCGGGCTGAGTGCGTTTCCCCCAGGGTTTCTGATGTGGGTGAATCTCACACATCCTGACTAGAACATGGGCCATATTTTACCTCAAAAGAAGTATGTAATTATATTTTGTTTAAAGAGCATTAAGCCAGTTTTTTAGTGTTTTTGATGGAAATTTCGCATACGTGGTGGCCATTGAGGGTACTGCAAGTTACAAAATATCTGAAATTTTCTTTGAAAAATAGTCTCTTATGCTCAGTAAAAACAGTAATATTGTGAAATTAAATTACAATTTAAAATATTAATTTTCTTTTTTAATATCTTTTAAAATGTAATTTATTCCTGTGAAGGAAAATCATTCTAACATGAAGAAGAAACATATTAAAACAGTGATTATTATGTTTCTAGCATTTTATATGTTTGGGAACCATTCTTTTAACCCTAATTGATGGAGTGTGTATCTTTTCATTTCTTAAACAACCATGTAGGAAGACACATCATTGCCATTTTCCAGGATGACAATGTCAAAATTCATCAAATTGTGAAAGAATGGTTGGCAGGGAGCATGAAGAATTATTTTCACACATGAATTGGCTCCTCTGAGTCTTAAATACTCCAAATTTTGAATCAATTCATTGAAAGTGTTTGGGATGTGCTGTAGTAGACTTATTTCCATCAAGAGGTGCATCAATTTTTGGTCAAGATCTTTTATTGACAATGCAAGAGGTGAGCACTCTGTAAAGTCTCCTCCAGCACAACCCAAAGACTTTCACTTTGAGCCTGATGAATCTTGACATTGTCATCCTGGAATATGGTCATGATGCATCTTCCTACATGGTTGTTTAAGAAATGAAAAGCTACACACTCCATCAATTAAGGTTAAAAGAACTGTTCCCAAACATATAACATGCTAGAAACATAATAATCATTGCAATAATGATCCAGTCATAGACTTTTAAGTATTTGCCTATTTAAATCCAAACAGCGACTTTCTTTTCTTTTTTTTTTGGCTGGGCAGTGTATGACCTGGATTCGGTTTTTTTTGCAAATATCACCCATTTGCCCTGTACTACAGATCACTTTGTCCAAATCTATGCAAAAACAGCTTTATTTACACGTTTTTCTTGTTGATCAAGCCTCCTCTTCTGGTTCTCTAATGTTTAATGCTTGACTTCTGAATCAGAAACGTGACCATTTGCTAGTTTCCTCAGCCTGCGGACTTCAAATGCGGGCCGTTTTGATCAGTCTCCGCACGGCGTGGGGTGCCCACGCGCTTCCTTTACATGTCTCCCGAACTGATTACAGATACATAATTAGCTCTTTAAATAAGACCTAAGACTGAAGAGGAGGAAAAAGTTAAAATGAGCATAAATACAACTCAGCAGTTTCAAGCTATTTGGTAAGGATTTCGTTTAGGGTCAAACTGCCTCACAAGTGCCTCTGGAAGCATTTCATCTCTTGCTCCGGCAGCAGGGCGCACTTCTGAAAAGACATCAATTTTATGGATGTTTGCATGCTTTTCCGAGCAAGTAAACGAAACTCTTTTTCATCTGTTCTCATGGTTTTAATTGAGAGGGGGTTGGTAGCGAACACATGCTGATTATAGGAAGCAAAGCAATAAATATTTTACAGTTCCAAGCAAGCGCTGGATTGAACCCACGAGACATAAATGCTGATGCTCATTTAAAAGTCAGAGGAGAACTCGGGGCTTAGAGTAGCCAGAGGGTGTCTCGTCTGCTCAGACCTACTGCTGGGTACAACTATACATTACACCTGCAAGAGAGATGTCACAGGTCTCTCAACGGCTCAATAACACTCAGATATAGGAGCGTGCAGACCAATACATGGATTTTCACATCTAGAGGAGAAATTGGATTGTCTTTGGACACTGCTGTTTTCTAGCTCATGCTTGTCTTTCTAGAAATTGCCTGCTGCTGCAGGCTTGACTCCTGAATATGTTCAGTTTTGTCTTTATGGGCTTTTTGACATTCATTTGTACAGCAAGATAAGCTAATATGGCTAGCCACAGCACCGATGACTACAGTACATATAGAGCTACACTGTAAAAAGGATTTTTCAAAAAGGGTAAATATAAAAACAAAGATAACTGGAGTAAGTTTTACAAGACAATACTTTAAAATGTCATGTTAAATTCAATTTCTAGTCAGTGTATCCAAATGGATGTATTTGTTTATCTTATCTTCCATCTTAGCATTTCCCTCCCCACCAGCCCCTAAATTGGACATAACAACTTGCAAAACTAAAATAATACTATTTTAAAATTATTTCTTTTATTTAATATAATTTGTGGTTGGTTTATTTTACAGTACATGTACTTACAGTGGGTAAATACTGGGTAATATAAGGTAACTACATTAGGTTCAGGTGTAGGTTCAGGGTTAGTACCTTGTTATTACCCAGTAATTATAATTACTGTAATAAGTACATAGTATGTACATGGGGAACAGGCCTGTAAAATAAAGTGCTACCAAATTTATTACAAAAAAACTCTGAAACTCTATTGCGGATGTGTATATTTAAATACGCATATGAATCTTACCGATATTACTAGCACTGTTTCTGAAAAAAAAAAAAAAAAAAAAAACATGTTACTATTAAAACATTGATATGTTTATTTGAGCATCCTTAGCAGCCCAACATAGTGGCACTGGCTCAAACCAATGGTGTGAGGTTGAGGAAGGGGCTAAAAGGTTTCTCGACCAATGGCAGTTGGGGTGGAGGTGGAAAAAGAATCCTGATTGATGATCCTAGTGGTACAAAAATTAGACACTTTACACATTTAATGGGTTAGTTCACCCAAAACTGAAAATTCTGTCATTAATTATTCACCCTTATGTCGTTCCACACCTGTAAGACCTTTGTTCATCTTCAGAACACAAATTAAGATATTTTTGATAAAATCTGATGGATCAGTGAGGCCTGCATTGACAGCAAGATAATTAACACTTTCAATGCCCAGAAAGCTACTAAAGACATATTTAAAACAGTTCATGTGACTTCAGTGGTTCAACCTTAATGTTATAAAGCGACGAGAATACTTTTTGTGCACCAAAAAAACAAAATAACGACTTTATTCAACAATATCTAGTGATGGGTGATTTCAAAACACTGCTTCATGAAGCTTCGAAGCTTTATGAATCTTTTGTTTCGAATCAGTGGTTCGGATCGTGTATCAAACTGCCAAAGTCACGTAACCTACTGAAATTTCGAAACACTTATGACGTAACGAAGCCTCGTTTACTGAAATCATGTGACTTTAGCAGTTTGATAAGCGCTCCGAACCACTGATTCGAAACTAAATATGCATAAAACTTTGAAGCTTAATGAAGCAGTGTATTGAAATCACCCATCACTAGATATTGTTGAATAAAGTCGTTATTTTGTTTTTTTTTGGTGCACAAAAAGTATTCTCGTCACTTCATAACATTAAGGTTGAACCGCTGTAGTCACATGAACTGTTTTAAATATGTTTTTAGTAGCTTTCTGGGCATTGAAAGTGTTAATTATCTTGCTGTCAATGCAGGCCTCACTGAGCCATTGGATTTCATCAAAAATATCTTAATTTGTGTTCCGAAGATGAATGAAGGTCTTACGGGTGTGGAACGACATGAGGGAACTAACCCTTTAAATATACACATTCAGAACAGAGTTGTACTAAATTGTACTTAAATGAAAAATAATAGTATTGTTTTGGTTTAGTATATAATGTACTGTAGTTTCAATCAGTTATTTCCTTGTGAATAAGAAGTACACTTTAGAATACTTTTAAAATGAGTACATACTATGGAAATAATTTACTTTAAAAAAATTTTGACTTAAGGACTTAAGTACATCTTTATATGTAATTTCATAAATACTTCTATTGTCTCTGAAATATGTTTGAAGTGTTCTGCCGAATATACTGACAAGCATTTATGGTAAATTAAATATACCTTAATGTCATTTTTTAGCACTTTACTTTACAGTCCTGTTCCTCATGTACATATGATGTACTTATTACAGTAATTACAATTACTTCGTAATAATTAGGAACTAACTCCAAACCTACACCAAACCTAACCTTAACCCCTGTAGTTACCCAGTACATTCTTAGGTAAGGACATACATGTATAAGTACACGTACTGTAAAATAACCATCATTTCTACTGAAACATGTATGCAATGTATTTGAATATATTTGTAATTTCACATTTATAATGATGAAGATGCTATTTAGTATATATAAAATATATTAAATTTAAATGAAACATCAAATGTAGTAAACACTACAGTTAAAAAATATAACCAAGTACATTACAAGTATAAATAAAACACTAAACAAACCTAAGTAATGTTAAATATAACGGCCCATCCTACTTAACAGAATACTAACATGACCGAATTTGCCATCCTGCTTTATATTTATTGCCTTTCCTAAACACCAGCCATTCCTATTTCTATCTGTCCTTGGAAAAATAAAGTGTACCTACCAGCAGACACATTAATAAACGGGAATTAAAACGGTAACTGGAGATGAATAGAGACTGTGTGATTTCAACTGACATTTATTGCCACTTGGCAGTCGTACCATTAGCAAATTAGGTTCATTCGAGAGCCGAGTCGGACAACTCATCCTGAGAGGAAGGGCTTAATAAATATCACTCGGGTGAAGTCAGACATCTAGATGAATTAGAAGCAGAGGTAATGAGTCATGTGAATGAGATTCTCTCTCTTTCTCTCTCTACACCTGTCTGTCTCTCGCTTCCTCTCAATTCTTTAACCTGGAGGTCAATGTTTGACTGGTTAGCATGGTTCAGTTAGTCTATGATATAAATAAAAGTGTTATTTTCCATTGACAACCATTCAAAAGTAGATCTGTAAATAACTGCAATAATAATTTTGTATTTTTTTGGCTAGCATGTCACTAATATATAATTCTGCTAACTTTCTTCAAGTATTAGAGATCTTGGTTTAAACTGATTCAGTTGTAGAGTATCTACACTAGTGAAGATCTTTATTTTGTGTGTCTGTTTGTCTTGTTAATGTGGCCAAATAAATCTAGGGCAGCAGAAAGGCATGGAGAGTTGTGGGCTCAACTTTCAAAAGGCGTCCGTCCATAAAGAACCCTCCTGTTGTGACAAATCCCACATCTTTGTTTTTAGTACAAAAAAATGTGTACCTTCCAAATGATCTCTCTCAAAGATTGCTGTTGGGCCTATTAAAAAGCGATGCTACAAATCCGTCTCTGTCCCAAGAGCTCTGTATCTTCCTTCCAATTTTAGCTTGACAAATGTTATCCGCATTAGCAGTGGACCCTTAATTGCGTGTTCTTCTCTTGTTTTACTTCCTGTTTTGGAGAACCAACTTATCATTTCTGGCTCCGTTTCACTTTGGTGGCAAATACTGCAGCCACCAGCAGTTTCTGCTGTATACCCCCAACACACAAAAACACTGGTAAACTAGGCCAGGAGGAGTTTACTGAGTGCGTACGTATGTGTGTTTTGATGCAGATTACGATGGATATTAACATAAACTTTCACAAATAAAATAAATAATGAGAACACATGAGAATATAAAAAATAAATAAATAAACTTATGGATTTATTGCCCTCCAGAGGTTATGTTGACCCAGAAGTACTTACCATACACATACAGCGTAAATTCATCCCTGTTGGTGCCGAGTTGGTTGCTGGCCTCACAGCGATATGTGCCGTTGTCTGTTTTGTTCAGTGTGGTAATGATTAGATCTCTACCCTCCACGATCATTCGTTCAACATCAGGAAGCTCACCTCCATCTTTTGTCCATAAAACTGGCTCAGGCCTAAAAACAACATGTATGTGAAAAGCTATAGGTAGCTGACTTGCTAATGTAATCACCAAAGGATATTAAGAGCCAATACTGTTTCTCATGACAGTAACTGGTCACTTGGTCATTATGGAAATGACACTACATGACAAGTTGGTGCATCAGTTGAGCATCTTTTTGCATTTCAAACACAACGAAATTCAATGCTTTCCATGGATTTAATTTGAAATCAGGACATAAAATGTGCTGCTATGCTAGTTCATGTAGATCTTTCCCCCCTAGTGTACAGGAAATGGTACACTACATTGGATTTCTCTTTTAATTTTTTGTTAGAAATGAATTATTGTTGAGTACATATAAAAAAAACAAAAAAAAACAAATCTGTGTTCAAGTTCCTTTCATTGCATTCTTTCAAGCTATTTTTAACATAAGAACACATCAATGTAAATTGTACCCCCATTGTACTTCCATTGTAAATGTATAACATGAAAAACTCTCAGCTTCTGTAATCTTTTTAGGCCACAGGTTCAGTAGTCTAGAGGCAAAAAAGATTTTTCTCTCATTTTGTTATCATATCTGCTCAAGGAACTTTTTACGGTTTTGTCCTCTACCTCAGAAAGGTCACACTAAAAGAGTTACAACTGTCTCTAGACGATTATATGACTCACTAAATCTCTCCCAAATATCACAATTTGATTTAGTATTATTGCTTTTTGTTCTCGGCATGCAGATAAGGGCCGCCTTGAGACGTGATGATTCTGCAAGTTCAAATTCATAAGACAAACCATATTCAAACAATGTTCACGTAGGTGATTAAAAGAAAGCTGCACTCACAGTGGGTTGCCTTTGGATACGCACTCCAGTTTGAAGTACTGTCCTTCCTGAGGTACTATTACTGAGTGCACAATCTGGACCTGAGGAGGATCTGGATTGACAAAAAACCCCAAAACAAAACAAAGCAAACAAAACAAAAACAAAGTCACAACAAAAACAAAAAACACCAAAACGAAACAAAACAAAAACTCAAGACACAAGACACAACAAAACAGAACAAAAACACAAAACAAAAAACAAAAACAAAAATACAAGACACAACAAAAACACAAAATGAAACAAAACAAAAACACAAGACAAAAAACAAGACAAAAACAAACAAGAAACAAAACAAAAACACAAGACAAAAAAACAAGAAACAAGACAAAAACAAACAAGAAACAAAACAAAAACACAAGACAAAAACAAATCAAAAACAAAAGACAACAAAACAGAACAAAACCAAGACAACAAAAATGCAAAACAGGACAAAAACACAAGACAACAAAAAACAAAATGAAACAAAACAAAAACACAAGACAAAAACAAAAGGCACAACAAAACAGAACAAAAACAAGTCAACAAAAACAAAAAAACACAAAATGAAACAAAACAAAAACACAAGACACAACAAAAACAAAAAAACATGAAACAAAACAAAACACAAGACGACAAAAACAAGACATCAAAACAAAAACAAGAAAACAAAAACAAAACAGAACAAAAACACAAGACAAAAACAAAAAACACAAAATGAAACAAAACAATGAAAACAAAACAAAAAACACAACGAATCAAAACAAAAACACACAAACAAAACAGAACAAAAGCACAACAAAAACACAAGACAACAAAAACACGAAACAAAACAAAAATGCAAGACACAACAAAGATATAAACAAAACACAAGACATAACAACAAAATGCAAAAAAAAAAATGTAGGAGGAATAAAGGATAATTTTTGTAAATATTATATATAAATTACACAATCATACATTGTAAAATACTAGCATTTTTTCACACCAAACCACTTTTAAAAACAAATAGCTTGTTAATTGGAAAAGTTACACTATTTTGAAAACATGTTACTGAGCTACTGTTACACGACTCCAAAACATTGCTAAGTTGCAGTTACTGCACACACAACCCTGGCTCTCCCGCTCTTTAAACTGCTGCTGGCAGACGTCCCGTTTCAGATGATCTGAGAGCAGTTTCCGTTAAACTAAAGTCAGGAGGAAACCGATCCAAAAACATGACTCACAGTGGACCTCCAGCACTTCTGTGACTTGGTGAGGCAAGGAGCCCAGAGCTATGTGCTCCACCACGCAGGTGTATGCTGCTCCATCGTCCTTCCTGTCCACCTTGAGGTGTACGTTGCTCCTGACCGTGAATGACCTCCCAGTGGCATTTACCTCCTTCTGACCTGCCAAAACACAGTCACAAGAAGACCTATCAAGCTACACATACAGTACTGTACAAGTACTTCATTTAGTATATCATGCATTATGATTATTAAATGTTCTGTGATACTCAAGATTGTATGTAGACATGCGTCAGGGGCTTCAACTTACATATATATATATATATAGGGAAATGCATACAGGCTAAGCATGCTGGATAATAATTTCTTACAGTACAGACATCAGATGTCTGTTGAAGGAAGAAAGCAGAAAAGCTGCTGTTCCACACATTAGCACTACTGCATATAACATTTCAACAAACAAGAAGTTAATATTAAGTAACTTACATTTTAGACACAATATTTGCAGTTATTTTTTACTGTATTTGTCCACCAATGAAAATAGTTCCAAATGAAATCAAAGCAAAATCAAAGACATGTCTACAAGCAACACTGCTGATTCTTTCCTGAATGAATGTGAACCGGTTGAGTTGATGATTCAACATCTCAATCAGAATAACACGGTTAAGTGAACAATTCAATTACATCTCAATTTCCTGCAATCTTAAATTGCTTGTTGTTTTAGCCATTTATAAGTTGTGTTGGATAAAAGTGTCTGCTAAATAAATAATTGATACATAAATCAGTGTTTTCAACAACTCATTCATAATGAAAGTCACTTATTCATTCCTGAATGAATCAATGTTTTTGAACAAATCGGCTGAGTAAATGATTTAATGACTCACTGAATAAACCACAGACTGGCTGTCTGGAGCTTGTAAACACACAACTGAAGTGACAAAATGAGTGCACTTCCTGGAACGCTGCTGGCCAATCAAATTTGATGTGTTGTATAAGAATATTTTTTTAGTTTCTTATATATTTAATTTCATATTATATGTGATTATACAGGTATTATCCTTAAACTTTGTGTTTATACATCAACAGCAATATGACAGCAATATGACATTCTTCTGTTTGCAGAAAAGATTTCGTTTGCAGTCACACGGAAGAACAGCAATCCACCAATAAAAAATACCCTAAATACTATACAGCTCAAAATATTGTGCCTTTTAGCTTGGACTTTATTTGAAATCCTGTAGAAATGTGATAAACAAATCATTTAGAGCTCATAAAGAGTCCTTATAACGTCTGTGTGAGAAACAGCACAGAAAGTGATAGAGAATCAGCAACCAGAGATAATGGCACTTAAAGCCATGTCCGCTTACCGTGAAAGCCCTGGATCAACGGCATCATGAATGGCTAAGTAAAACATCGCCCTGGAGGATTGCCTCCAGCAAACATCTCACTAAACATATACATGCATGACCTGCCCAGATAAAATGGACGAGTATCACTCTTTCCCTAGATGCACAGACACAGTAAAACAGTCTATGGTGTCCTTGGCTTTTTTTCATCCAAATCCCATCCATGTTGTCCATTCAAAACATTGATGGAACACCGAAGAAATAAAATGAAATTGCAAACCCATTTTACTTCCATTATGTTGTACTGCGCTAGCAACACAAAGGCTGTTGGTTCAATTCCCAGGGAACACCAGTATTGATAAAAATGCATCCCCTGAATGTGCTGTAAGTCACTTCGGATTTAGCACCTGCCAAATATATTGTAAATGTAATGTGTTGTATTTCCGAGTGAATCAGGATGATGTGAGGTGAAAAGGAAAGTCATTTTATAGGTGGAGCAAATTATTAGCTTTTCCATTTTTAAACAATTTGCTCTTGCAATCATTCACAATAAGACTAGAACTATGGCTTTCAATTGTTTAACATTTTTCACATGAATTAATTACATGGTATGCTGATTATTAACTGAATATTTCAATATTTGTTGAAAAGCCAACGAAAGCAGAATAATTAAAATACATTATTGTGGCAGATGAAAGCATTGAATAGATAAAAATTATCTTTAGAATGATTAATTGTGCCAATTTTAATATGATATTATATATATTTGATGAATAGAAAGCTCAGAAGAATAGTATTTATTTAAAATAGTCTTTTGTAACACTTCACTGTCAGTTTTGATCAATTTAATGCATCTTGTTGAGTAAAAGTATTTCTTTAAAAAAAAAAACCCAAAAGTATGAACGGTACTTTTCATGGTTCTGTATGACCATGGTACTATGTACAAAACACACATGATAATACCACGGTGCATTTGTTAATGACATGCTATTATTATAAAATATGTAAGAATTTATGAGTTTTGGTATGAATCCGGGTTCCTTGCTGGTGCTCAGTATGAGGAATGGCTGGTATGTATTTTCATATTCAGCAACAAGTATTGATGCTAATTGCTGTGGAATATGGTGCAGTGTGATATCTGGTCAGTGGCATGAAAGCTAGATATTGTGAGTATTAAGCAGCTGAAGCACATCTCTCTCTCTCTCTCTCTCTCTCTCTCTCTCTCTCTATCAACACTAGCGTCAGTCAGATGCTCGCATTGGATTGCCTGCAGCAATGCCATACTCCTCCAGATGCATGCTATCATCTGACGCTTCAGGAAGACTGATCACCTTTGTTTTGAAGATGAGCTGCAAATAAATGTTGCAAAATGCCCATTTTTTTTTTTTTTTAAAAAGGGATAGTTCACCCAAACATGAAAAGTCTGTTTTATCATCATTTACTTACCCCAATGTCATTCCAAACCTGTGGAGCACAAAAGAGCATGTTTTGAAAAATGATTTGTATCAATATGAGGGTGAGTAAATGATGACAGAATGATTTTTGTGTGAACTACCCCTTTAAGGTAGAAGTATCTAAACAATCTTGTATTTTTATTACATAGGGCCATTTAATACCAATAATAAACTTGTGTGAGTGACTTTTTTTTTGTTTCCTTACTCTAATGAGTGTATGTTGTTTATCTCATTATCTCAGAGAAACTGCAGATAAGTCCAATCTGCCATTTCTCACCCTCCTCCAGAACAGACCTCTGAAACGCCTCTGGTGTGTAGGTAAAAATCAACCAGTGAAAATCAATTGCATTTCTCAGAGGAGAGGTAGAAATATTGTAAATAGATTTTTTTCACTTTTATTATTACATTTCGATGTTGGATTATTGCCAAGGAGCTGCTATGTGGTTACTAAGATGTTCTGAGTGTTTTTTGTGTGTTCTGAGTGGCATGGCAGGTGGTTGCTAGGAATTCTGGATTGTTACTTACTGGCAAAAACACCCACCCAGAAGGTTTCAATGTAAATAAAAGGGATTTTTTTTTCCTAATTGGAAGTCTGAACGCTTATTATGTTTTAGTAAATCGTAGAGAGAACAAAGTCTTAATTTGTGGGAACAAATAAAAAAAAAAATTCTTTTTTTTGTGCGCATGTCATGTGCAGGACTCAGTACACTTAGTAAAGTAACAAACAGCACATATCTCCTCAACAAGCTGCATGATTTAAGGTGTCTGTAACGCAAATAGTGCAGGGCGATTTACGTTTAGTGTTAGTTTAAATCCCTTACTGTAAGTAGAAACAATTATTCTTCAGATAGCATGAAAGTTTGGCACAACACCAGTATTTGAGCTTATAGACGGGGAATGGTTGAATTAAAACTCAGCTTAGTTGTGGTGTAAATGGACTCTAAGCAATTTAAGCACTACTAAATAGAGTTTTCATTAAACCTATTTTTTTTAAATGTCACCCCACATATGCTCAGCTTTTCAACACTACTTCTGTTTACACATTTTGTAGGCTCCTTACTGAATCAGTAAAGGCAGATGTCATGTTCCAGTATGCGACTACACATTACAGATTCCTTACAACCTACTTCTCCCAAAAATGATTATTCTGTCATATGCTCACCTCATGTTGTTTCAAAACTGTATGACTTACTTTCTTCTGTATAAAATAAAAGATGTTTTGAGAAATGTCTCAGTGTTTTTTGCACATACAGCAGAAGTCAATACTGTTTGGTTACCAACATTCTTCAAAATATCTTTGTTTGTGTTACACTAAAAAAAAGAAATAAAGAAAGACATACAGATTTGGAACGACATGAGGGTAAGTAAATCATGACAAAATAGTAATTTTTGGTTGAACTGTCCCTTTAAGAACAAACGGTGCAACCAAATTAAAGGTGCTAAAGAGGATGTTTTGTTTTATAAATTTTTGCAATATTACTTGAAACTGTCTTTACTAACTGATAAAAGACTATTTATTAGGTGCACTGAAAGTAATAATATTAATATACATCATCTGTGCACGAGGTAGGGCCTTAAAAACATCAGCCAATCGTTTACGCGATCATCGCGTAAACGATTGGCCCTCTGGCTTGTCAATCACTGCCGTGACGTTCCTTGTGAGAGATGAGCGCGGCTGCGCGCTCCAGTAACTTTCCACACTCTACAGGCGCCGCATGCAATGTTTTTGTCCAGAGACAGGAGTAACAACTGCAGATTATGAGTTACCTGCGGTGAGTCCGACATAATGAATTCACTAACACGACACAGTGAATGCCGGTGGTAAACACTCGAGTTCCAATACTCGTGCACGAATTTTGGGAGGCGTTCCCTCGAAAGGAAGGGGGGTTGTTCTTACGCATGCGCTCATTTCAAAAACTCAGTAACAGTCTTTGGTTTCTCAGTCGACGAAAAGATCCTCTTTATTACCTTTAAGTACAAATTTTGTTACAAAAGCAGAGTTTTCACTGCAGGAACTTTCCCCAGGAACTAGGGACTTTGGGGTGGTACTCGGTGTGTTTCGACCGCAGGGACCAGCGGTCCAGGTAAAAATTCCCCCCTCAGAATGTCCCTGCTTTTTTAAAGTTCAGAAACTTTTGGGGGTGGGACTTGGGTTCACGCAGCATTTTATTTCAAACACCATTTTTTAAAGTCTGTTACAGTGCATGCAGTAAGAGTCGTTTGCTATTCAAATCAACAATGGAGTTTAAAAAATACGACCGAACGGCGAACGTCAGGCTTTATTAAGCTTGTATGCGGCAGGAACTGGAAAGTCGCACAGTCCTACATCACCGGACTAATCTTAATGGTACTTTAGACCACAATGGAAACGCAGACAGCAACAGGTCTGGGGGAAAAAAGGTTCCTGGGACAAAATAGCAGCTTTCACACCATTACTTCTAGGAACTCAGTTATATGAACTAGCCACTAGGATAGTTCCCTCGAGAACTAATTTTCTCTGGGCGGAGGACGAAATCCAGCGGGAACTGGAAAGTCGCGCAGTCCTACATCAACGGACTAATCTTCACGGTTGTTTAGACCGCAATAGAAATGCAGACAGCAACAGATCTGGGGGAAAAAAAAGTTCCTGGGAAAAAATAGGGGCTTTCACACCGAATAGTTCTAGGAACTCAGTTATAGGAACTAGCCACTAGGATAGTTCCCTGAGAACTAATTTTCCCCGGGCCATGTTCCTGGTTGCATTCGCACCAGCAATAGGAACTCTGAAGGGGCTTACAGCGGCGTCTTTAAGACATATCATCGAGGCAGAGAAAAAGAATGCAACCCAGGTAAATGTCGTTATCACTGTTTTCCATGTTTGTGACATAAATATGTTTACACTGCTTTATAAAAATGCCAGGTATCGGTGTTTGTCATGCGTTTGACCAATCAATGTACACTCACGTCACTGATAGTTCCTATAGTGCTGGTTTAGACCCTACTCTGAAGTAGGAGCTAATTTAGTTCCCCCAAAAGGAGTTCCTAGAACTAAAATAATTCCTAGTTCCTGCGGTGCAAACACGGCAAAATCCTGGTACTTCAGCCAACAGTTCTAGGAAATATGAAAAGGATCCTCCAGTGCGAAAGCACCTATTGTTCCAGGTAAAAAAGTGGCTAAATGAACTTGTAGTCACTAACCCCCTATACTTTAACCTTCATGTCCTAGTTTAACACAGTCCTTGTGAATGGCTGGTGCAAACCTATCCAGATATGTTAAAAAAGCATGAAAAGCACATGAAAGAAGGAAATTAGTATAGTAGCACAGTTCCAGATAAAGTAAATTGCATCTATAAAAAAACACACACACACAGGCAAACCCCTGTGGTAAATAAGCTTTCAGGAAATCCTGTATTTGTGCTGAATTTTCAAGAATTGCATAGGCTGCACTGAAAGTTCTGTCGACGGCAGCCTGGGTATCCATAAACGTGACCCGATCCACAAGGCTTCATATCTCCCTGACCATCCTAAAGTGAGTGGTATCGCACCGTGTTAGATATTCTGTTTGGGCTTACGTGCTGGTCTCTAGAAGCACATCCAATACGTCTCACAAGATCAGATCACAGAGCGAGATTCCTTTGAATTGGAGTGAGTGACAGGCAGTCCAGCTGTGATGCTATGTTCCCGCGTGCCACTGGCCTTTAAGTATGGCTTGCATGAATGCCATCTCTGAGTCGGACCTGTCTAACAGAGTCTCAGGCCATCAATCACCACCACCAGATCAGCCGACTGGGGCTTCTGCCCGAGATGTGTGAGCCTCAGCCCTCGGAGGGATGTCTGGGGTAACATATTGGTTAAAGTTGAACTGATGTGTTGTGTTATGCTGCACTACCGTACATTGGTTTGACTCAAAGAATGAATTCATTAATTCTTTTTTTTTTGGGTCAGAAAAGGTTCATTGTTCGGACAAATACGTAGTCTTGTTTCACTTCACTGGTAGAGCCAGTGTTTACACTATATACATAAAAAATATCTATAATTTACATATTATATTTTAAGATTAAAATAAGGGATTTATAACAAAAGACATTAATACTTTAATTCAGCAAGGATGCAATTAATCAAAAGTGACATTAAAGACATTAATAATAAAATATTTATTTTTCAAATAAATGCTCTTCTTTTGAACTTTCTATTCATTAAAAAAAACCCACAGTTTCTACAAAAAGATGAAGCAGCACAACTCTTTTCAAAATTGATAATAATAATAAATGTTTCTTGAGCAGCAAATCAGATTTCTGAAGGATCATGTGACACTGAAGACTGGAGCAATAACTGTTGAAAATTCAGCTTTGCCATCAGAGGAATTAATTAGATTTTAAAATATTCGAAAAGTATGGAAGCCTGTTTCCACTAATGAATACAAAATAAAAAAAGGTAATTGCGACGTTAATCTCACAGTTTTTCCTTTTTTTTTTTCTTGCAATTGAGATTTTACATCACGCAATTCTGACTTTATAACTGGAAATTTCAAGTTTATATCTCACAATTCTGACTTTATAACTTGCCATCGCAAGTTTCTATCAATACTAAACTATACCGCTGTGAGATGCTTTGTAAAGAGCTGCACAATTCATAAAGATGCTAGTGTAAAGATGCACATTATGAACCACTTGCACTCTAACATCATATGCAGCTGTTCATTGCACACAGTTAGCTCTAGGCTATCCGGGGGGATTTGTTTACCTTGCACCTCCTTGTCGTTTCTAAACCATCGGATGTCAGCAGCTGGTTTGCTGCCAGATGTGGTGCATGTCAGTGTGACGTCCTCCCCCTCCTGGGCAGGTCTCGAGAGGCCTGTGATTTCTGGTTTTGCTGGAACACCTGATATACAAACAGAGGAGAAGGATTATAGGCAGCACTGATGATGGTGATTCTATGATTTCAGCCTCCCACCTGAACGTGAACTGAATAGTAGGGGAATAGTATCACCACTGTTGGATGAACAAAACAAAACAAAACAAAACAATACAATACAATACAATACAATACAATACAATACAATACAATTGCCTGTAAACTATTTGAGCGAGCTCTTAACACATTATTGTCCTTCACGTCTTTTGCGATCTCAAAATTCTGGCCAGTTGATAATACCTAGAATATCAAAATCAACCGCAGGCGGTAGATCCTTTTCCTTTTTAGCACCATGCACCTAGCACCTTTGGAACAGTCTTCCTAGCATTGTTCGGGGAGCAGACACACTCTGTCAGTTCAAATCTAAACTAAAAACACATCTCTTTACGCTGGCATACACATAACACTATCTACTTCTATAATTCAAAGCATGTAAATTTTTAGGCTGCATAAATTAGGTCAGCCGGAACTGGGAACACTTCCCATAACACCTGATGTACTCGCTACATCATAAGAAGAATGGCATCTACACTAATATTAGTCTCTCTGTTTATCCCGAGGTTTACCATAGTCTGCCAGATCCAGGCCGTATCCAGATGAGATGAAGGACCTGTGCCTAGACACGATGACAATGCAGCCCTGAAGTATCAACTAAACTATCCCCTGCAAAGGCCTCCTTCCCATTCCTTTCCCTATGTATAGATAAAACGTTATCAAAATGATTCCAGTTTGCATGGATCCATGGAAACGACTAATAATTCTGTATTATGCAGGCCAGACAAGTAATTTGGCAATGTCACTTTGTAAAGAAAGACTAAGCATCTGCGCACATACACATTCAAACGCACATACCTATAGACTAAACAAGTAAATGAATGGAAAGAACGCATTAAAAGTCTTCTGTTTTCAATTAAAAAGGTGTCATTTAAGCGGCCCCTAAGTTAATAATTAATGATTTTTACACTGGAAGTGATTCAATCAAAAACTTCCTTTAGCTCGATAATAACTTTTTCCTAGAGCTGCAGTAAAGCCAAAATAATCTCTGTCCATTAATTTTCCTGTTATCACTGGGAAGCTGCTTTGAAACAATCTGTATTGTAAAAAGCGCTATATAAATGATGAACAAAACAATACAACTAAAAGTGGTATACTAATTTTAGGCGTACAGAGTGAGTAGTGCACAAGCTGATTATAAACCAAAGCAGTGACACATCTAATGACTCCGTCAGCCAGTGTGAACTCTCTGTGTCACCAAAGGGCAAAAAGAAAGCAAGATCATGTGAAGGCAGAGAACACACGGACCCCAGACCAGAAGTGAGTGTGTTGACCTTAAAAGCGCAGATTGATGAGGATGTGAGGGAGATGAATCTACGAGAGGTCTTACCTAACACGGTCAGGAAGGCTTTGGAAGTCTTGACAGGCATGGTGAAGAGCGAGCATGTATACTGTCCTTCATCTGACAGAGTAACATCACTGATGCTGATGGTCAGCTCCTTCCATGAGGCTCGAACCAGTTCAATCCGGTTGTCCCTTAATGCTAAGATATAAAAACAAACTAATCAATAAGGTAAAAAATGACTTTTGGAGAAACATCCAACAGTCACATTGCCTGAAAAAAGTGTTTTAGTGGTACCATGGTAAAGTGATGGTATCAACCTTAATATTTCGTATTTGGTAGCATGTGTAATGGAATTGGTCGAGTGAAGGATTCAAAGGAATCATTCATTCAGTATATAATGAAAAGTGTGCACCTTTCTGCTCATACTAAAGTTCATGTACACACGTTCTTAATCAGCACTGTCAGCATATGCAGTGCATTACAAATCTGTCATATTATCAACATTTATGTACCATAGTGTCACATGATATTTGAAATCACATCACAGAATATCACCCTGCAACTCTAGCCTAGTTTCCCCATTGAAGCTAAGCAGTCTGGTCAATGTCAGGATGGGAGACCTCCTGGTGAAAATAAGGTTACTGCTGGAGGACAAAGTGAGGCCAGCAGGGGCAGCCCACCCTGTGATGTGTCCTAATACCCCAATATAGTGATGCAGACACTATACAGCAAAATACAGCATGGATTAGAAGTAATATCTAGGTCCTGATACTCTGAGGGCATTGTCATTTGAAAATAACATCTGAATCCTGACCAAATTTGCCCACTGGCAAATATAACAAATTATTATCATTATTAATGCCATGGAACGTGATCATATATAGTACCATGGTTCTTGCTAAACATTAGAGATTTAAAGCGTGAAATACACTATATTGCCAAAAGTATTGGGACACTCCTCCAAATAATTGAATTCAGGTGTTCCAATCACTTCCATGGCCACAGGTGTATAAAATCAAGCACCTAGGCATCCAGACTGCTTCTACAAACATTTGTGAAAGAATGGGTCGATCTCAGGAGCTCAGTGAATTTAAGTGTGGTACTGTGCAATAAGTCAATTTGTGAAATTTCCTCACTACTAAATATTCCACGGTCAACTGTTAGTGGTATCATAACAAAGTGGAAGCAATTGGGAATAACATCAACTCAGCCACGAAGTGGTAGGCCACGTAAAACCACAGAGCGGGGTCAGCGCATGCTGAGGCACACAGTGCGCAGAAGTCACCAACTTTCTGCAGAGTCAATAGCTACAGACCTCCAAACTTCGTGTGGCCTTCAGATTAGCTTAAGAGCAGTGCGTAGAGAGCTTCATGGAATGGGTTTCCATGGCCGAGCAGCTGCATCCAAGCCTTACATCACCAAGTGCAATGCAAAGCGTCGGATGCAGTGGTGTAAAGCACGCTGTCACTGGACTCTAGAGCAGTGGAGACATGTTCTCTGGAGTGACGAATCACACTTCTCTGTCTGGAAATCCGATGGACGAGTCTGGGTTTGGCATTTGCCAGGAGAATGGTACTTGCCTGACTGCAAGTGGAGGGGGGGGATTATGGTGTGGGGTTGTTTTTCAGGGGTTGGGCTTGGACCCTTAGTTCCAGTGAAAGGAACACTTAATGCTTCATACCAAGACATTTTGGACAATTTCATGCTCCCAACATTGTGGGAACAGTTTGGGATGGCCCCTTCCTGTTCCAACATGACTGCGCACCAGTGCACAAAGCAAGGTCCATAAAGACATGGATGAGCGAGTTTGGTGTGGAGGAACTTGACTGGCCTACACAGAGTCCTGACCTCAACCTTTGGGATGAATTAGAGCGGAGATTGCGAGCCAGGCCTTCTTGTCAACATCGCTGCCTGACCTCACAAATGCGCTTTTAGAAGAATGGTCAAAAATTCCCACAAACACACTCCTAAACCTTGTGGAAAGCCTTCCCAGAAGAGTTGAAGCTGTTATAAAAGCAAAGGGTGGGCCAACTCCATATTAAACCAAACGGATTAAGAATGGGATGTCATTAAAGTTCATGTGCACGTAAGGCAGGCGTCCCAAAACTTTTGGCAATATAGTGTATCTTGGAGATAAAAACTTATGTTCACTTACTAATTCATGACATTATGTATTATTCACAAGATCAGTTTTTACACATAATAGTGACACAAACGTTTTTAAAAAGTCCCACTGTTGTGAATATCCACTGCGACTGACTGTCACCTTCACATTGAAGCCATTTGTTGTCTCTAACTTGAGTTTCAACACTTTCTACCTCTCTGCCACAAGCAGCCATTCATTCATTATGTTTGCAATTTCCAAGAAGAGCTTTCGGCAGCTGAGAGACTGGTGAACAGAAAGGTCACATTATTCATCACCTCACACTGTCTGAAATGCACAATCCACTTGTATTGTGTCGTTTGAAAAAAGCAAGAGAGACTGAGACTTTTCATTTAACATCTTGAACACTTTTTCCTTCACCTCAGTTTGCCTTTTGGCTTGAAATCAAAATTGACTCTCTTTATATTGTTAATGCATGTTACTGGTCTTATTGCAAACAATTCCATGCATACAGTATATATTTTTTATACATGTATACTGACCTTATCATTTTTAATAAAAATGTCAATCACAGTTAAGCTAATAGCATTCATATCTGCATTCATTCTGATATACAGCTCTCACAATCCAATCAACGAATGCATAAAATCAAGTCCCACCCTTTGTTTTTTCTTGTTCAACAAACCATTTTCACTTGGAAATAATTGGTTGCAGCTTCCGTTTCATGGACACAAACTTGGACACATGTCCCAACAAAAGTTTTGTTTCAACAAAAGTGTTTTGACTCTCATGCTTTGGTCTCTGTAAACTCTGTAACACTGAAGAATTCCAAACAGACGTGTTCACCGTCCTATTGGGAACATTGTTACATGCACACAATGACATGTCAAATAAAAAAAGGATTTACTTCCATGCCAGTAGAGACAATTGTGTCGTCTTTCGAAGCCTTTTAAACGTACGTTAATGTCAAAAAAGTAACATGTCTCCAGACAATAAGATCTGACGCTACAAGACAGCGTCTTTCTAGAGGATGTGTCAAGACAGTTTAAATATTCCTTCTGAATGTATGCTGAGTTATGAATAGAGGATGAATAGAGGGTTTGTGGAGATGGCAAATGCCTGGGGGGAAGGGGGAATGGGTTGGCACGGAGACACAGCGGAATTGGATAAAGGCAGGAAAGGTGATCAGGCCTGGGCTTGCGCTACACATGGGCCTGCTGATAGAGTCCAACGAAACCCAGCGAGACAAGGACCATCAAAGCGTAAGAACAGATGACACATTTTCACTAGCCCATATCTTCCTCAGACACAGAGGGAGGAATGGAAGAAAAGAGTTCGCTCTCTTGTTGTTTACAGAAAAGACAAACACATACACACTCATAGGCTGAACATCACAAAGGTGATGATAAGCTGCCAAGGCGAGGAACAGTCGCTGTCTGTAGCACAGCCGAGGGTTGATGGTACAGTGCCTAGACTCTAAAACCCTTGGCGGTTTCCATTCAAGTCATACAATGATAACATATAGGGATGTGGACGTTGAAAAAAATGACAGAGAAGAGAAGAAAGATATTGAGAGGAAGAAAAAAGATTCACCCACACAGAGTCTGAAATCGACTTCCTTCAGTGGTCAAATCTGTCTCTGCACCAGGGTCAAATGAAGAGGTGAATACTACTCTCAAAGAGAGCTCGATACTATAATCTCGTGATGCGCTGGTTCATTTCACTTACACTAAGACTTTGTGCTACGTCTTATTCTGACACAATGGTGTCGAGCTCAAAATATTATCCAGAACCCATTGACAGAAACAAGTTTACAAAGGTTTGAATAACCCTACAGACAACTGTTATCAATTCAATGCAGGCCAACAGGGGCTGGCAAAATTCCGCATCCACATTTCCAAAAAAAGAATCGAAAGCTTGCCAGATGCCCAGAGTTAGCTCCAATCTGTCAACCTCCGTGAAATGCCAACGTCTGACAAAGCTCTTTTTCCCAGAGCTTAAATAAGTCGACATGATGAAATGGTTGGTTTCCAACCTCCTTCTGACTTATTCAACGCAGTTTATTCCACTTAGAGAGCAGTATAAATCCCTTGATTTGACCTTGCGCCCTTCTCTATCTTTTTCAGGGAAGAAGGGAACTCTGCAAGGCTGACTTGTAGATGACCTGACAGACATCCCAGCATTCCCTTGGGCTGGAGCAGTCTGACAACTGCCTGATGGTGCGAACTCCTGTTTAGCATCTTTGAGTGGTGCTTTTATCTAAGACTCTTTGTGGCTTACAAATAAAAACTTGGCGAAGAATTGCAGCCGAATTGAAGAAGACGGCAATGGATAGCGGAGCAGATTGTGAATGTTATTTTCAAGGTCGTAAGTGCATGCGAATGTGGGTGCGGTTGGGTAATATTGTGTGTTTAGACATATTTGGTGTTGTTGCTCTTGGAAGGAAAAGAACTGCCAACAAAATGTCTTCGCACCTTTCTTGTGAACAATCATTTGGCAGTGCACTTTGAGAGACTCCCAGCACTTTTCCACACAAGGCTCTGAAACCACATTTAACATCCAACTTTGGAGCCGAGCTTCTGCTCTGACATAATCAGACCACTCCATCTGACGAGGAGACGGAAAACCGGCGACATAAGCGACAGGCCCCGCGGCTGTGACTGTCCCGCAGCTGGCAGTGTCGATCTTGGCATTGACACGTTTAGAGAAGCCAGAAGTCCCAGTCTCTGCAATTAGAGTGCTCCAACGGCCAGCTGTGATTGGTCACTATCTGGACAGGCTGTGATTATTGCAGGGACGTGAGCCTGTACTTCTATTGTAGACAGGAAGCTACTTCCCAGCAGCTCTAGGGGCCAAGAAAGTGCTCTACTGCAGGTGGCCAATAATCGGAGGTTAAAACAGATCTTATGAACCAGGTGCAAGGGATAAACTGGGCATCAACTGACATGATGACATTTGAACACTTGTGGGATTATTAGACACTTTTTTACACCAAGTCATATCAGGTCAAATTTGACATTAGACATTCTCAGCTAACAATGGGGAATAGATACTGCACATAAAAGAGCTAAACTAGAACCTAATTCTCTCTGACAAATCTCTAAGGTTTAGTTTCTTATGCTGCATCACAAAAAGTTAGCCTTTGTTCATCAAGCTTGTTGCTATATCAAAACACAAGGCAAGACATTTTTGGGTCAGTCGAAGAACACAATGCTTTCATGTGAGCTGTATTACACTGAGAGCATGTAAAACTGAGATTCAGAATGTACAATATCCACAGCTTATCCAGAAATGCAATGGCAAACATGCAGAGTTTGTTTCATCAGATATGATTAACTGTTGTTTACCCTTCTTAGGAGGAACACTGTTTAAAGCATTCCCACAAACATTGTGGGTCATTGAAGTCCAATTAGACCTGATGATCATGATGTTTGAAGGTCACTACATAAAGTGTTTTACCACTGATCTTTCACTTCGTGAACATCAATCTAAATGGTCATTAGTTAATAACCAAGCACACTGTTAACTCAATCAACCTTTGTCCATCTTTACATTCATCAACAACCGAGATGTAAGACCCAAATGAACTTAAGACAGTCATAGCAGAAACCATTCCTTATCTCTGCCTTACAACACCCTTAATGCTAAGCTACAAATAGAGACTTTCTGAAATGTCACACAGCACTTAACATTTCATTTATCGACTGGTAATGCTATAATGATAGGAGCCCATTAGAGGCCCATTTGGCTCTATGTGAGGTGTTGAGCTTTAAAAATGACATTTAACTAAGTGTGGAAATGTTAGATGGGGATGACTTGTTTCACTTGTCTTCTGTCCGGAAGGTTTAGAGTCAAAAGTGTGGTTTAGACGAAGTGAAAAACAGAATAACTTGTTAAAAAATTTAACATTTACATTACAGTCTATAAGTGTAGAAGTGTTTTATGGAATGCAGCACTTAAAGGGATTGTTCACCAAAAAATGAACGTGCGTCATTGCATCAGGTCAAATTGACGTGCGCAGTATGAGTACGGTCGTCCGCCGGAAGATCGTTTTTTGAATTTATAAAGTTTTAAATTTGGATATTTTTCTTACAAAAATGCATCACTTCGCTTCAAAAGGCCTTTATTAACCCTCGGGAGTCGTATGGATTACTTTTTTTTTATGGATGGATGCATTTTTTCTGTCTTCAGAATTTGGCCTACCATTTACAACCTTTATAAACCTTGTTGGACTAAGGATATTTTTCAATATATCTCGGATTGTGTTCGTCATATACACCTAGGATGGCTTGAGGGTGAGTAAAGCTTTGGATTATTTTCATTTTTTGGGTGCACTATCCCTTTAAGCAACATCTCGAGTTTGATTTCCTTGAGAATGAAGCAGGCCTGTTGATCCTGCAGGAAGTGGAGAGATGACCAGAACTGAAGTAGAAAAGGAAGGGGGATGAGATTGGGAAATGTTGCAAGCCAAATTTGAACCCACATTTCCCACACAAGCTCCATAACTCTATTTGTGGTGCACATTGTATATGCATTGGCCACAGTTTCAATGGTCATACTGTAGCTAAAGTCAATTCAGTTTACATACACATCTATGCATTTGTCAGACACTTTTATTTTACATGCTTTTACATGCACCCTCATTATGTGATTATAATGGGATTTTGGCAATATTGCGATTAATCTTTATCTCTTGTAAACGCAATACTTCAATCAAACGAATGCGATTAAGATCTTAATGGTAGTAACCGTAAACGCATTAAACTAGGCGTGTACGCCAATTTTAATCACAACAAACAGGCACGTAAACACCTTAATCACATTATTACCGCTCTGACCAAAGTGCGCATGTGCTCGGACGTACATGGATGCCATGTGTTGTCCACACAGCTTCATGAATGAACTCCGTGACATTATTCTGAAGTTCTCTCTTCACCAAATCACTAAAACTCTGTCAACACAACTCGCTACGCAGTCTCTGATGAATTTTCATTCATCAGAGTAATGAAAATTGCATGTAAAGTGGAGTGAAGAGTTCTGCTCGTGTCATATAAACATCTTGCTGCGATTAAGACCTTACTCTGACTATGAGAAATAATCACATTATTGGTGCACATGTATACATAGTGAGTGTATTCAAGGTATACACTGAATCAGTTCACGCATTCTCTGGGAAATGAACCCATGACATTGGCATAGCTCAAAATAATAATTATATAATCTGTGCATGAAATATGCCTGAAACAAATGAATATTGAGTCATTATCTCTGAGATCTTACTTTTTGTACTTTTATTTAATATCCTAGAAGTGTCCTTGTTGTCCTCGATTATTCTGTGTGTTGAATACGTGTTGGACTTTTTCATCTGTTTCTGAATAGGATTTTGCCACACACAGATATAGTAAATTATCACAGTCTGATTTCTCACATTTATTGTCCCAGTGGCGAATGCTAATATAAATCATGATGGCCTCAATAGTACACAAGGGACCAGCTGGAATTGACAATGCAGAATGTGCTGATACAAGTAAAACCTGAAAATACCCAGCAGACAGCAGCATTATTGCATAAACCCTTGCAAAAAGTGTAAGGAAAAGACAATTTACTGATACAACCTTGCAGACCTTTGTAGGCTTAAACATAACCAGACGATTGTACAATGTCACAGCGCCTCATGTTGTTCCTGTGCATTTTGCTCGCTTTTGAATCTTCTTATCTAATGAGCGATTTAACGAGTCCATTAATGCAGTAATTTAGAACATAACAACATTTTGATTGCCGCAGGCCAATTAAGAGCCCACTCTGCAATTTGACCTTTTGCAATTTGAGCTGAACATCTCTAATGAATGTCAGGAATCATGCGCCAGAAGCATTTGAGATACCCACTGAAAGAGCAGTTAATACTGCTGCAGCTCAGAAAAAAATTCGCCATCAATATGTATACCAGAAAGTGCTGTTTGTTATGTCTCAGATACATAGAGTTGGATTTCCGCATCTACATTCTCAAACACATCTGGTAAAGACAGATATGCCGCACAACAAGATAGAGCATCTATACGTTATTCTGGACCTGTGAAGGTAGTTTGATCTCTCATTATGAAGTGCAAAATAAATACCTTCTGCAGGTGTTGTTTTCCCACACGCAGGGTCTTTACATCATGTTACAGAGAAGCAACAGACATATACATTCTAATTTATCCTGCTCTAGCATGATGAATCATACGCTGTGATCACATTAATAGTGCACGATAAGGGAGACATGTGGTGCTTATCGATTTTTCAGTGGTGGCGACTTATCATAGCTGCTCTTCTCTCCTAATGGCCTTGGGCTAAAATGGATCTGCAAACTCTTGGTCAAACACACCAGCTGCACGGATGCTTTTATCCAAACCAGTACACTTATTACAGCAACAGTTCCCCTGGAGGGGAGGTTAAGCACCACACTCAAGGGCACAGGAGTGGTGCCTTATGGGTTTTTATCCCATGCAGGATTCAAACCAACCATGTTTTGGTTACCAGACGTGATTTTATCATTCTAGGGCTGGGCCAGGTGTTATTTCAGTAATATTTATATACTATTACAATATTTTTTTTTTGTTTGTTTTCATATTAATTTGTAGTTTAATTTTTGGAAATTTTGTTATGTGCTTTTGTATTTTTTTTTTTTTTTTATATTTCTATATAACTTTAACTTTAAGTTTTATTTCATTTAGTTGCCATTGCAACAATTTTAATTTTCATTTAAGTTTTATTTTTTAAGTTTTTCATCTTATACTTTTTATTATTTTATTTTATTTTAGCTTTATTTCAATTACCAAAAACAATTTTAATAGTTTTAGTTAACACTAACAACACAGAAGCTGTGTGATATAACTAAAAAAATGATATTTAAATATTTTTCAGGATTTTGACGAACCATCTAAATCTAAATTTAAATACGGTAAAATTAGAATTTTTTTTTTATTAATAATAAATTACATAATTTGTATAATAAATAATATATGTAATGATTTAAGGCATGTATTCCCATATCTTTTATTTTCTTTGTAGTTTTCCGTTGTTGATTCATTGATTAAAGAGTTTATTTTCTCTACTCCTTTGTCGTGTCCATCATTACAGCCACCGTGACAATGTAATGTCACCCTCAAGCCATCCTAGGTGTATATGACTTTCTTCTTTCTGATGAACACAATCGGAAAAAAAATTAATAAATATCCTGACGCATCCGAGCTTTATAAATGGCAGTGAGTGGGATCAACGAGTAAAAAGCTAAAGAAAGTGCCTTCATCCACATCCATCCATCTTAAGCATACTCCACACGGCTCCGGGGGGTTAATAAAGGCCTTTTGAAGCAAGCGATGCATTTGTGTAAAAAAAATATCCATATTTAACAAGTTACGAAGTAAAATATCTAGCCTTCCTTATTCAAATTACGGAAAAAATGGAACTGGCATTGCTTCAGTTAAGCTTTTTCGGTAAGTTGAATAGGGAAGGCGTAGGAAGTAACGTAAGTTTTATGAACTGCTAGAGTTTTACACTTTCTTCTTAAGTAGAAGTAGACCATTATAAAGCTCGGATGCGTCAGGATATTTGAAGCCTCTAAGTGCCGTCTGAAATTTTCTTCTAAAATAAGCATCCCTTCTTGATAAAAATGCTTATTTTAGAAGAAAATCTCAGACGGCACTTAGAGGCTTTTGCATCTGAAGTCTTCATTTATTAATAAATCTCTGATTGTGTTCATCAGAAAGAAGAAAGTCATATACACCAAGGATGGCTTGAGGGTGAGTAAAGCTTGGGGTAATTTTCATTTGAAAGTGAACTAATCCTTTAATAATAATAAAAAAATATATAGCTCAAAATGCCTTGCATCCTTTTCTCTAACCCTGTAGTACCACCACGAGAGAAAAAATGACCTGAAAAAAGTAAAAACAAAATTACATATAAAATAATTTCATACAGCCAGCAAAATAATAGCAAACCATCAGGCTTAGCCACTCTTTCACTCAGTCTGCACACAAGGCGCGGTGGGCATTATTATGGATAAGCCACTGATATATAATTCAGAGGAGTGGTTGGTGTCTGTATAACGCAGAATTCTTGTGTCTTCACTTGGATACTTACAGAAGAGAGATATCTGGTAATCTAGGCGGGGTGGATTTAGGATTTAGCCCAGAATCACACACCCCCGCAGATTCTCAGTGTGTTCTGTATGTGAATCACAGACAAGTACACACCTCCCTGCACTGTTTCGCAGGCTGTTCTCAGATATAGCCCTTATGTAGGAGTTACCTCACACAAAGGATTGGTGATGAGGGCAAACGGCAATGAATGAGGGTTATCTAGTCCGCTCTTTCCTTTACTGTGGTGTAGTGAGCAAAAATTGCAGGTTGGTTCTGTAGTGATCAACTGTACCACTCCTAAGAAACACGATTATCACTCCATCTGTGAGCATTTAGGCCGCCCACTAAGTTGGTGGCATGCTGGGAGTTAAAGGGTTCAGTGCAGAAGAGCAGTGTGAACTTGATCGACCCGGACATCCTCTCTTGGTGGAAAGGCTGATAGTTTGCAAGAAACAACAATATAATTACTGTTCTTACAAGCACCATAAAGTGAAAAGTCTGTCCATGTCAGTAAATATCTAGTATATTTTTTACATAATCTGAAGACAATGTGAGTCGCGCTTACCTTTGCAAACAGAGGTCAGCTAGTATGAGCTGTGCAGCTAACACTGTAGGGCAGTAATGCGTTACAGTAATAATATTACTGTCCGCAGAAATGGGTAGTGTAACATATTACTAATAAGTTTTTAGTTCACTTTTCTGTATCAACTGACCTGCTGTGTATACTCTCTCTGTGTGCATAGACATGTTTGTGTTTCAGGTGGACATTGTCTCTATTAACCTGTGGAAAACTGTGATTGGTCCTGCCAAGCACCTGACCCACATATAAGGACTGCCCCAAACACTCATCCTCTGCCTTCGTGCCTCATTGACTTAGTGCTTCGCTCCATCGTTCTTCACATTCATTGACTGTTTTACTTCGCTACTGTTCGTTTCGTCATCGTTTGATTTAGAAAGAATGTTGTGCCGTAGAGATTGTGAGTGTTTAGTGAAACCATGAGTGTGTTTGTTAATTGTCACTGTAATTTCTGATTCCCGAGTTTATTTAATCATTGCCCGTTTGACTATGACTTTGAAAGATTTTATGTTTAAAGTGCTGGTCTCAGCATTGAAGGAAGGTAGAAGGTCTTTTGTCCTTTGTTGGAGCTGTATTCTATAATATAACATCTGTTTCACTTTATGTACTGGAACAATTTCCATGTAAGGTATGAGGGTCCTATGGCCAAATGGGGAGACAGGGAATGGTCCCTGCCTTTTGTATTGCAAGTATGGAAGAGGGTCTTCTTGGATCCCCAGGAAGGCATGGGTGCTTGGCCAGAAGTTGACCATATTTTTCTATATGTATCACATTCCTATACCATGAGCTATATGATGTACTCTTTCTCTCATTGGTTAAATCTATACTACACCCCTTGTACTCTTTCTACTGTATATAATCTCTGACCCAGCTAAATAAAAATGAGACTTTATTCATTCAATTGCCAATTAAGAGGACTGGGATGAGGCATGCCTTGGGATTGATAATCTAACCATACCGAATCTGATTTGTTTGCCATAAGACTCTGTAAATACTGCCGTAAATATTTTTGTAAATACCTTTTTGCCAAATTAAGGGATGTAGGGGGTTTGATGCCAATTTATTTGTATCTTTTTTTTTCACTTTGATTATGGTTAAGGGAAATAGGTAAATTAAGCTGTATTTTGTTTTCTTTATTTTCATTGAAGTAATTTAGTTTATAAAAGAAGATTTTGTTTGTTATTTTGGCCAGGTCTGCCCCTGACGCTAAACTCTTTTTATTGTAAATAAAGCTTGTGTTATTCGACATCTCTCTGGTATTGAGACTCGCTTCCTTCTTTCTGTTATGGCTGAGCCCTAGCGGTCGTAACAGAAATTGGGGGCTCGTCCGGGATTTGAACCCGGGACCTCTCGCACCGAAGCAAGAATCATACCCCCTCTCTTACGAAGAAAGTGTAATGCCTCTCAATGTTCAAAATGCTTACACTACATCCAACACCTTCCGTATTCAACTTACGAGAAAAACGTAACTGACGCGACATGAAAATTTGAAAATCGAATCACATTTGCGTGGCTTGTTAAAACCCTATATTCTGGTTTTGAGAAACTGCTCATTTTAGCTTTCAACCGTCGAGAACCAAAAAGCTGATTTCTTTGAAAAGTAATAGCACACCTTTTCTCAAAATCCATTTTATTTCACGTATCATTCAAACACAAACCGTGCACGATGAGCTCCTTCCAATAGAGTTTGTTCCAATCCCAATCCAAACACTAAGTATGAGCCATAGAAATAATAATGGTTGACATATCCTTTTCAAATGTGGTATTTTTGCAAAAACACAGATTCTGCATATTCCCACTTTCACAACTGAGCGTCTTTTTCAAAGAGGATGTGCTTCTGGTTGCGCAGCGTAACATTAGAATTCTTTTGAATCTCTTTGAAATTCAGCGCGGGCACCCATAAGCAATCTTCTTTTCCATTTCCTCATTCCAATGGTCCACAATCCAAATATAATAGACTGTACCTAAGCACATCAGTAAAAATATAAATCTCACACACCCCGATTGGTCTAAAGCCTCATCTCGCTGTCAATGTGCATGATTGAGGATTAAAGCCATTTTTCAAATGATGGTTCAGTGACATTCGGTACTATAGCCAGCCCACAAATCACCATAAATACAGAGCAGCCAAGTTGTTTTTCATTCAAGAAGCATTTCAATATTTGGATAATGGGCAGGTTGGGATAAAAATATTCTCTATTGCTTTACAACACAACCAAATGCAACAAAGGTTAATCAAAATGGCGGAATTAGACAATGGATTAGATCAAATATGAATGATCTGATCAAAAGGAATATCAACCCACCAACTCATACTTATTACACCACACTGAATGAGACACCTACATCTAAATCCTTTGCTACTGAGTGCAGAAAAGTCTCTGGTCACTCAAGTCCAGACCATTCATTTCCCAAGGCCACTAGAGATTGACAATCCTTCAGACTCGGTTTACAGACCTAATTGTGACCACAAGCCAATTTTCTCTCCATTCAATCTCTGTCTTTGCCATCCTGTCTCGTTCAATAGAGTACACTACTGCCCTGAATCTCCTGATGCCAAACGTGCTCCCTCGCACTGCCGGCACACTGCTGACACTGACTGTTATATTCCCACTGAGAGCAATGCGTTTAAATGATGCACTTTAAATTGTTCACCTTACATGTTTCCCCCGGCATAATGATTTTCCCAAAATAACACATACACTCTTTATGAAAAAGGACATATGCAAATACAAGATACTCACATAACTGCATTACGTTGAGCTGTGTTGTTATTACAACGTATAGTAGGCTATCCATTACACAAGAGCCAATACAACAAACATTGTAATACCTATTTTCCCTCTATATAATTATTATATGTATTAACATGATATAATATAATACTGTTTTTACTGTATTTATGATCAAATGAATAATAGAAGAGACTTCTTTTAAAAACATTAAACTATTATATTATATTATATTATATTATATTATATTATATTATATTATATACTGTTTTACTGTATTTTTGATCAAATAAATGCAGTTTTGGTGAGTAGAAGAGACTTCTTTTAAAAACATTAAACAAATATATTATATTACATTACATTACATTGCATTGCATTGCATTGTTTTATATTATATTATTCATAGATTTTTATTATTATTATTTTGCTTGCAGTGTTGCAGATAATGTAGTGATTTGATATTCAATTTTTATAATTAATTATTTAAAAAACTGCAAAAAATAGACAATATTCTTTGGTTATATAATATATAAATATTTGATATATTATAATATATAAAATATTTTGGGGTTGAGTTTCCAGAAAATAAATTAAATACAAATAAGGAGGGTTTTGTGCTGGGCTCTCTAAAGAGCACAACATCACAATTAGCAAATAAAACCTTAAAGCACTTTAAGTGAAAATATGCCACAAAAAGTGACAGATCAAAGAAAGAAAGAAAACAAACACATATACTACCATTAGTTTAATGCAGTTTTTAAAGAAATTAATAACTATATACAGCACAAATGGATTAAAGAATGCAACAGTTTAAGGTAAAGACGTTTATAATATTACAAAAGATTTATTTTTCAAATAAATGTTGTTCTTTTGAACTTTCCATTCATCAAAGAATTCACAAAAATATGAAGAAGCACAAGTGTTTTCAACATTGATAATAATAAGAGTTTCTTGCACACATATATTCAAATAGAAAACAGTTATTTTAATTGGTAATAATATTTCACAATATTGCAGTTTTTACTGTATTTCTGATCACATAAAAGCAGCCTTGTGAGAAGACAAGACTTGTGCTAAACTTTTGAACGGTAGTGTATACATTAGACTCGGAAAAAAAAGCTCACCGAATGTCCTGCAGTCACAGTTGGCCGGTGTTAAAAGCACACAAATTGTGCTGAAATTAATTCACTTTTACATAACGCTGCATTTCCCGTGGGTGCTTGAGCTCCTGAACACCCATGGGATCGGCGCTTATAACAACCACAATGTGTTCTGTGTGTCTGCGCCTTCACTCCAACACAACAAACACCATTCCTCCTCCAGCAAATGTTATTTCCTACAACCACTAAATTCATGTACTGCTCATTCTATTATCATCATGCTCCAAACAATTAACTTAATTAACATCTGGCGTGGTTAATGTTCAATCTGAAGCGAGCACTTCCCACTACAGAATTACCACTGTTACTTCGCTCTCAACAACAGCACATCTGTCCACTCCAAGGGAGGTGGTTGAAGGACCGTTGCCAGGAGGGCATTATGTTGGCTGAACGCTGGCAGAATGTTGGCTGATCTTGCCAGCTTGTTCACTTCCTCCAATCTGTGTCAGTGTTACATCAAACCCCCTCGACTGATTTGTCTGTCCCTCATGGCGACTGCAGTGGCAGTGCCAGACTCGGTACCCTGGTGTTTGCAAACACGGAGTAAAAGAAAGTGTTCTACCCATATTTCGTGCAGTCGGGACAGCTTGCCAAAAACCAGCCGAATGTAGTTCACTTGGGAGATGTGAAAAGAAAACATGACAAAATACAAATATGGATACTTCTGGTACATCTTGTACATGCAAACCCTTGGAAAAGGACTGGATGTGGAACAAGATGATACTCTGATGGATTCTTTCAGCTGCTTGAGAGTTCTGATCTTTTCATCATTCAACCCTCAAATTATTTAAACAAGTAAAATTATTAAAATGTGAATATGTAAAGGTTAGGCCACATTTGTTGTTCTACTCCACCATTTAAAAGCATGGGGTCAGTATGATTGTTTTAAATTAATTAATAGGCTTAGTCAGGAAGAATGCATTAAACTGATCAAAAGTGACAGTTATGACTTTTTCCTTATTCCAAAAAAAATTGTATTTAAAACACTGTAAAAAATGTTACAAAAGATTTCTATTTCAAATAAATGCTGTTCTTTAGAACTTTCTATTCATAAAAAAATTCAAAAAAAAAAAAAAAAAATGTATCAAGTTTTCCACAAAAATATTAAAAATGCATATGATTCTCGGATTAATTGCAAAGTTTGACCATTATACAATAAAAGCTTATCATTTGAATGCATTTTATGTCCTGCCAGTTTAAACATTCAAGCGATTTTAAACTATTTGAGTGCACAAAGACATGAAAGAGAACTCAATTCTGAACGTGTGCACGCATGCACGCACGCACACACACAAGTGAACACCGAATGCCATTCTCTTCCGCGTCTATTTGTAACTGAACGGATACATACATGCAAAAAATTGTCAAAATGCACGTAAAACATTGAGTTTCCTCATAAACACAGTTGCTTATGGCTTAGGTGAACTAAACAATTGAGAAAGAAAACCAGATGTGTAACAGTATTTTGGATCCACGCATTTGGTCTTAAAGTGACAGCAGCCTAATATTCCTGCTGCTTTCTGTGTCATGAATGTTAATCAACAATTTTGTAGCTTTAACACAGATTAATTAAATATTTAATTTATACAGTGAAGAATATGCAGTGTTGTTTTACATTTGATTATTCAATTTCTGTACCTGAATACTGTTAGACTTACCTGAAAAATATAAAGCACTATTTATTTAATTTGTATCTTCGTTCTGTTATATTTATCTATGCTTGTAATTTGTTCATTATTTTCTATGCATATTCACTCACCTACAAATTCACCCCAATCATCCTAGAATGACTAATTCTTTCCAAATAGAGCTATTCAAGTCATCTGGTGAATTTTTGTCATATCGCAATATCTATCACAGAAAAAAAAAATATTGCAATGTCAGTTTTTTTTCCAATATCATGCAGCCCTAATTCAAACGCAGCTTTAAAGAGACAATCCAGAATCATAATCCATAAAAGAGGCAAGAGGTCAAACACATAGGCAAACAATCCAAATGAGCAACCAGGCAAAAAATGGTAATTCAGAAATTAGGCAGAGAATCAAAAAACCAAGACACATGAAACTAGGATAACACTCAGAAATGCAGTGTAACAACATACAAGACTTTGCAATGAAAGAGTGAATACACAGGGTTTATATAGGCAGAGTTAGCAAGGTAATGAGACACAGGTGGAAGTAATCAGAGCATGATTAGACCAGGCAATGGGTTATGGGAAATGTAGTTCATGGTGAGATAAAGCAGATAGAAGTAGCACCCTCTGGTGGCTATCATAGGCACTCTGGCTGGCAGGCATGACAGTGAATAACATAGAGGATTATTCTGATATGGAGTACTTAAATTTCTTTTTAGCAGTAAGACATTATCTGTGATGTGCATGTACAGTAAATCCGGTCTGAAAGGGTTAGTTCACCCAAAAATGGAAATTCTGTCATTAATTACTCACCCTCACGCCGTTCCACACCTGTAAGACCTTTGTTCATCTTCGAAACACAAATTAAGATATTTTTGATGAAATCCGATGGCTCAGTGAGGCCTCTATTGACAGCAAGATAATTAACACTTTCAGATGACCAGAAAGCTACTGAAATCACGTGATTTCAGTAAACGAGGCTTTGTTAAGTGTTTCGAAATTTTAATAGTTCACCACTGAGGGGCGTGACTTTGGAAGTTTGATAGTTTAAATATGTCTTTAGTAGCTTTCTGGGCATCTGAAAATGTTAATTATCTTGCTGTCAATGGAGGCCTCACTGAGCCATCGGATTTTATCAAAAATATCTTCATTTGTGTTCCGAAGATGAACGAAGGTCTTATGGGTGTGGAATGACATGAGGGTGAGTTATTAATGACAGAATTTTCATTTTTGGCTGAACTAACCCTTGAAACATTCCTGTTGCTCATAGAATAAAGCACAACTCAAGGTCATGGGTTTCATTCCCAGGGAATGCAACTAATAATGTATATCTGAAAAGAGTTATTTTTGTCTGCATAATGCATAAATGTAAATGAAATCATCACTTGGAGCTCAGTTAAGGTTAATGCATGCATAAGAATTCCTATGTGTGAAACATTGAGAGAGATGTCTTCTCCTTGGAAAAATTAATTGTGTTCTGTTTTGTACATTCCTTAAAAAATTCCTAAGAAATTAGGTGTAAAATACGCATGTTGTTCCAAACCCGTTTGACTTCCACAAAAGGAGATGTTTAGCCAAATGTTAATGCTGGTCTTTTCCATACAATGAAAATAAAGTTAACTATTGACAGAATTATAATCTGTGGGTGAACTATTCCTTTCAAAGTTGAATGCATGGCTTGGATCTCCTCAAAAATCCAATCATAAGAACGTCAATTAAAGTAAAATGTGAATTGACATACAGTATAATCTCAAATCCAAATGAAGAAAGACAGACATTTCAAAGCACTGCTGTATCTCAAAAATGAAACAGCAGTTGCTTTCGCAAGAAAAAATAGAGCAAATACCTGCACATATAGAGAGAGAATACATTATTTCAAGCTTGCACTCTCCCACACATGAACACGCAGGCAGTCATAAATGTCAGTGATGGTACTGCTCTCCGTTGCAGACTAATGAAGCGACTTATTTTCATCAGACAAACAAAAGCCCTGCCGTTACTAACATCAGATAACAAATGAAATCTACTTTCATCTCCTGGCTATGCTCTGAAAAGATTTCAAGTCTACATGAAATCAAAAATGACCCCTATTTACTTCCTTACTTCCAAAAGTGGTCTTATTGTGCAAGATTCATCTACACGTTATTTGCCAGAAAATGTCTGTATTTCTCAGCCAAAATGTAACTTTCTCCATGTCTGAAATTACTTGTTCGCCTGTTTTGTCACTAAGACCCCTTATTTCTGAACCCCTCTCTTCAGAACACCTGTCATATAGAGACTTTATAAGAAATGGAAGGATGGATGGATGGGTATGATAGATATATAGATATATAGATAGATATATAGATAGATAGATAAATAGATAGATAGATAGATAGATAGATAGATAGATAAAACAACAGATGATCGATATATAGATAGATAGATAAATAGATAGATAGATAGATAGATAGATAAAACAACAGATGATAGATAGACAGACAGACAGATAGATGATAGATAGATAGATAGATAGATAGATAGATAGATAGATAGATAAAACAACAGATGATAGATAGATAGATAGATAGATAGATAGATAGATAGATAGATAGATAGATAAAACAACAGATGATAGATAGATAGATAGATAGATAGATAGATAGATAGATAAATAGATAGATAGATAGATAGATAGATAGATAGATAGATAGATAGATAGATAGATAGATAAAACAACAGATGATAGATAGACAGACAGACAGATAGATGATAGATAGATAGATAGATAGAGATAGATAGATAAAACAACAGATGATAGATAGATAGATAGATAGATAGATGATAGATAGATAGATAAAACAACAGATGACAGATAGATAGATAGATAGATAGATATATAACAGACAGACGATCGATAGATAGATAGATAGATAGATAAAACGACAGATGATATAGATAGATAGATAGATAGATAGATAGATAGATAGATGATAGATCGATAGATCGATAGATAGATAGATAGATAGATAGATGATAGATAGATAGATAAAACAACAGATGACAGATAGATAGATAGATAGATAGATAGATAGATAACAGACAGACGATCGATAGATAGATAGATAGATAGATAAAACGACAGATGATAGATAGATAGATAGATAGATAGATAGATAGATAGATAGATAGATAGATATTCCATAGAACTGAATGTAATCTCAATGGCTTGTGTTTATGTGCATATACATCTTTGCCGTTGCATTTCCCTGCTTTTCAGGATCTTGCACCATGATCTTGCATGCCATGTCAAGTTTAAAGTAGTTCAACCTCGAAAAACGCACCCTGGGACTACTGGTTTGTGCTCCATTCTGCTGTGCTCCATCGAGCTGTCTTTGAACACAAGAACACGTCCTGTGTGAACACCTTCTGGTTTACATGTTGCCTGTGGCTCAGGTGGGACTATGCTGACTTGCAGACTCAAAAATAAATAAATAAATATTTTGCAGTAAGGAAGCCATAAATTCAGCTCTAAACAAACTGTTGTGTGTTGAGTATGTCTCCCAGATGACTTGAAGTGAAACACTTCACCCTTCACCACTAGGGAACCTTTAATGATGCTAAATTGCTTTTGTTATTGCAGTGCTGATGTGGATGCTATGAATCGAAGAATTGATTGCTTTGTTTGTGTGGCTGGCCCGTCTGAGAGAGAGAAAGAGAGGGACACACAGGAATGTTTAGTCTCATTAGTCTTGAGCCCAAACTCATCCTTACACAGCACATTTCCTCTCGACCCGACCCAGTAACCCACTCTGGTTCTTCTACAAGTTTACTACACCAGACTGATTTATGGCACCTCATGCCCACACTCACCTTTCTTGTCCCCGAAGAAGAGGGTCTGTTGTGCTGGATTTGACCACTGGAGGGAGGTGTTATCATTATAATCCACTCGGCAGGTCATGTTAGCCGTGCTGCCCTCGACCACCGTCACATTCTGGGTGATGGGAAACTGAGCCTGGCTACCTGCAGAGAGACAGACAAGGAGAGACAGGTATATAAACAAACCAGTGTTACACAGGAAAGGGGACGGAGGAGGACAGGAAGCACTCAGGACAACTGGTCTCAATACAGTGATTCATAATCACACAGCAGGGTCATCATGAGGGTAGTTTAATTAACACTATCATAAAATAGATATTACCAGTCCTTGATTATGCCCAACTGATGGTTAGGTTTAGCAGTGGACCTAATGGTTAGAGAGTAAGACTTGTCATCCAAAGGTCGCGGGTTCGAGTCTCGAATGTAGGTGGGGGTGAATGAATAGCACTCTCGTCCACTCTCATTGCCCACAACTGAGGTACCCATGAGCAAGGCACCTAACCCCCAATCACTCTCCAGGTGCCGCAGCAAAAATGGCTGCCCACTGCTCCGGGTGTGTGTGTGTGTGTGTTCAGTACTCACTGCTGTGTGTGTGCACTTGAAAATGCAGAGCACAAATTCTGACACCATACTTGGCTACACGTCACTTAACATTTCTGTGTTTTTGTACGAAACACACTGTAAGTGAAGTGAAGTGAAGTGAAGTGACATGTGGCCAAGTATGGTGACCCATACCGAGTAATTTGTGCTCTGCATTTAACCCATCCAAGTGCACACACACACCATGAACACACACCCGGAGCAGTGGGCAGCCATTGCTGCGGCGCCCGGGGAGCAGTTGGGGGTACGGTGCCTTGCTCAAGGGTCTCACCTCAGTCGTGGTATTGAGGGTGGGGAGAGCGCTGGACATTCACTCCCCTCACCCACAATCCCTGCCAGACCTGAGACTCGAACCCATGACCTTTGGGTTACAAGTCCGACTCTCTATCCATTAGGCCAAGACTGCCCCCAAACTGTACAAACTTCATATGCATTTGCCACCATAGTTTTGTTTTCTCATGAAATCAGGTTGGTTCAAATGAACTGATTGACTAGCATGAATTTGATTTTCCAATGGCAGGCATTAGAGAGAGAGGACAGTAGGAACTAACTAACTCATTCAAATGAATCAGGCATTCCATCTTAACATTTGAGAGAGAAACAGGGTCGTTTAGGTGAGGATGTTTGATTTCCTAAACTGAGGTATTAAAGGATTAGTTCACTTCAGAATAATTTACTCACCCCCATGTCATTAAAGATGTTTATGTCTTTCTTTCTTCGCTCGAAAAGAAATGAAGATTTTTGATGAAAACATTCCAGGATTTTTCTCCATATAGTGGACTTTACTGGGGTACAACGGGTTTCAACGCAGCTTCAAAAGGCTCTACACGATCCCAGATGAGGAATACGGGTCTTGTCTAGCGAAATGATTGTGTGACCTTTTCAACATGATTACGTAATGCGTGGCACATCACAGAGCTAGTGCAAGACAAGCATTTGTGGTTAAAAAGTATATAAATTTTATGTTTTTTAGAAAATGACAGATTGTTTCGCTAGACAAGACCCTTATTCCTAGGCTGGGATCATCTTTCCCCGCCAACATAAAAAAAAACGAAAAAAAAAGAAGTTGCCAGCCACCGCCAGCATTTTTGATAATTTTCACAAAAATTTCATGGCCCCCAAAATATTTTGTTTTATGAATACCTAACATGCAATATATCAAAAGAAAGTCTCTACAAAAAAACAAAACAACTACACCATGAATAAGCAATGCTTTTATCGCTTGTTTCTGTGTATTTTTTGCCTGTTTTGATACGGAGATTCTGTACTCTTTCAGAAGCTACGTAATAGCGCCCCCTACCGTATAACTAGGGCAGGGACAATACATCGAATCTCAATTCACGATACAAAGAATCTGGAGTGATTCTGATATTTTTCGATGTATCGCGATTCTCTCTTGAATCGATTCTGAGCTTAGTTTTTAAACAGTAGATGGCGCTACTATATATGCATTAGAAACACTCGTACACTGCCTGCTTCCAGTTCCTTTAGACACACCACTTCAACCTAAAATAATCATTCAGGAAGTTTGAAAAGGTTGAAGCAAGTTACAAATCCCACATCTTAAAAGTATTCTAAGCCGAGGTGCAAGTGTATTTAACCACTTACATGACTCAACCGAACGCACGAGCGCTGTTCAGCAGTCTTCTTCGTCAGCATTTGACCGTGCAGTTAAAAACTAGCCTAGAGCGCCATCTGCTGTTAAAACTAAGCTCAGAATCGATTCAAGAGAGAAATATCAGGATCAATACAGATTCATTGTATCGATCAAGAATTGATGTATTGTCCCAGCCCTATGTATAACAGTGACAACATGGAAAGCCGGAAAACTCCGTCAATGGTGGGGAAATTTAGCATTTGGTCGTGCTACGCCACTAATTGCTGGGTAGGCATATAGTTTGTGGAAAAGCTATGCTACTTCAAACAGCTACTCTCAATGCTACTGAAAATACATTTAAGTTGCTAAACTATGCTTAAAGGATTAGTTCACTTTCAAATTAAAATTTCCTGATAATTTACGCACCCCCATGTCATCCAAGATGTTCATGTCTTTCTTTCTTCATTCAAAAAGAAATTAAGGTTTTTGATGAAAACATTCCAGAATTATTCTCCATATAGTGGACTTCAATGGACTCCAAACGGTTGAAGGTAAAAATTAGTTTCATTGCAGTCAAAGCGTTCTACACGATCCCAGGCGAGAAATACGGGTCTTATCTAGAGAAACCATCGCTCATTTTCTAATTTTTTTTTACAATTTTATAGATTTTAAACAAACAACATCTTGAACTAGCTCTCTTCTTCTTCTTCTCTATTAGATTTCCTGCAGTGTAGACACTGTATTACTGCCCTCCTCAGGTCAAAGTTTGAACTAAATTGTCATATACAATATGCTAGTGCAAGTATATAACAATTAGTTCAAAATCTGACCTCCGGAGGGCAGCATCTGCACTTAGCAGTGTCTACACTGCAGGAAATCTAATAGAGAAGAAGAAGAAGAGAGCTAGTTCAAGATGAGCATTTATGGTTAAAACGTATTTATATTATTTTATTATAGATTTTATAATATTTAAATTTTTTTTTAGAAAATGAGTGATGGTTTCTCTAGATAAGACCCTTATTCCTCGTCTGGTATCGTTTAAAGCCCTTTGAAGCTGCACTGAAACTGTAATTTTGACCTTCAACCGTTTGGAGGCCATTGAAGTCCACTATAAGGAGAAAAATCCTGGAATGTTTTCATCAAAAACCTTAATTTCTTTTCGACTGAAGAAAGAAAGACATGAACATCTTGGATGACATGGGGGTGAGTAAATTATCAGGAAATTTTTATTTGAAAGTGAACTAATCCTTTAACAACAATAACAGCTGTAAAAAAATTAAATGTTGCTGTATGGAAAAGAGTTATGTGAAGATTCGTCCTTTAGTGTTCCACAGCAATAATAACAAAATGCGGGTTTCAAACGACATGAAGGCAAGTAAATAATTACAGGTTTTTCATTATTTGCTGCATATTCTCTTTTTTTTTTTTAGCAAGTAGCATAATAAATTATTATTCTGATGCATTTTATGTCTACAACGGCATAGCAATGCTCTTTTTGCCATAACTCTACAACCTTTCATACCGTGCGTAGTTGGGATTCATGAACAACTAAATTGGTCCAACTATTGGTCCGACTTTTAGGTCCTATTGAATACTACATATAATAAGAGCGTGTTAAACCAGTTAAGATCAAAATGATGGATTATTGCACATATTTAGCACAGCGGTTGGGTATAGAAAGCGAAACAATGGTGTAATTCTTTGCCTCTCTCCCTCTCTTTCTGTTCATTCTGACTTGGGATCAGCAGTAATTGGTAGCATGGCCTAATTAGAGCTAGTCATGTTCGGCAAGGGAGACACTGCCACTGCAGCTGGGTGGCAAATTGACACATAATCCAGACTATGGTGGGCCTTCGATCCGAGTTAGCAACTGTCTTGTGTCTCATCTGGGAAAGGGGGATGGAAAGTATAGTGTGTCTGTGTGTGTGTAAGTGTGTGTAAGGGGCACTGGGGACATCCAAGCCAGGCTTAATCACGCAGCCTCAGTGGATTCTGCTCGGACTTATTCCGCATTTGTTTTCCTTGTCTTGCTGTAAAGTCGCCTAATTGCATTCCGGTTGCATCTCAACTCAGTTTTCCTTTGTTTTTAAGCCCATTTAGCTTCAGGGAAAATTTGCTAATGTCGTAGGTGGTCTCGAAGTGTGCAACTTTTTACAATTACTTGATAAAAATACAGTAATATTTTATATTGCAATATTATTTCAAAATAACTGTTTTCTATTTTAATATATTTTAAAATGTAATTTATTCCTGTGATCAAAGCTGAATTTTCAGCATCATTACTCCAGTCTTCAGCGTCACATGATCCTTCAGAAATCATTCTAATATACTGATTTGCTGCTCAAGAAACATTTATTATTATTATCAAACTCATGCTCCTTAATTAATTTGTGGAAACAGTGATACATAGAGATTGAAATACATATAATAGCATTATTCTATGTCTTTAATGTCACTTTTGATTAATTTAATGCATAAAATTTTGGAATAATTTTTTTTTTCTTTAAAAAAGGGGGAAAAAAAGATCTTACTGATCCCAAACTTATGAATGGTTGTATATATGCTTTTATCTTCTTACAAATGAGCAAACTGAATACATTCATGATGTAAAACTGAATATCCTGTCGAAAAATATTTGATATAATATAGTAAATATATTAAATAAAATAATATAAACACACAATAAAAAAAAATAATACACATTAAATAAACGTAAATATTTTTAGACAGAATATCCAGTTCTGTTTACAGCTAAATCGCAGGAAGTGTAAAGTGGCTCGTAAATCAGTGTGTTAGCATGCATGAAATTATTCACAAGCTAATACTCGTCTCGTGGCAGTAGGGGATCACCGTGTGGGTTTCCCAAAAGCGCCAGGCACTGCTGCGTTCTCCTGAAGGTGACATTGGGATCTGTCTCATTCAAGGCCCACATGCTACGGACGTGTTGTACCGACCGCAGTGTCGACTGCCTCCTTCATTATTCCAGAACAACATGAGCACATGAGGTGTGAGGTGTTCTTGAAACTGACACGGAGTGTGAATGTTAAATAGTGATGCTGGCTAACAAATCAAGTGATCAGACTAAGAGGAAGAAGAAACAAATTATTAGGAAGGTCAGAAAAGAGACTGGGATATGGAGTTTTACTTGAGTGTGCAGTTTTTTTCAATGTTAAAATACTTTCTCCAAATATACACAGACATTTGCCCAAGAATGCTTTTTCACAAGATGTAATATAAGTCTAAGGTGTCCCCTGAATGTGTCTGTGAAGTTTCAGCTCAAAATACCCCATAGATTTTTTTAAATTAATTTTTTTAACTGCCTATTTTGGGGCATCATTAACTATGCACTGATTTTTTCAGCACGGCCCCTTTAATTCGCGTGCTCCCTGCCACATGAGCTCTCGATTATATTACAGCACATTTACAAAGTTCACACAGCTAATATAACCCTCAAATGGATCTTTACAAGATGTTCGTCATGCATGATGTATGCATGGTTCGAATTATGTGAGTAAAGTATTTATTTTGATGTTTATATTTGATTCTCTATGAGTTTGAGGCTGTGCTCCGTGGCTAACGGCTAATGCTACACTGTTGGAGAGATTTATAAAGAATGAAGTTGTGTTTATGAATTATACAGACTGCAAGTGTTTAAAAATGAAAATAGCGATGGCTCTTGTCTCCGTGAATACAGTAATAAACGATGGTAACTTTAACCACATTTAACAGTACATTAGCAACATGAAACATTTAGATAGACAATTCACAAATATCACTAAAAATATCATGATATCATGGATCATGTCAGTTATTATTGCTCCATCTGCCATTTTCGCTGTTGTCCTTGCTTGCTTACCTAGTCTGTTGATTCAGCTGTGCACAGATCCAGACGTTACTGGCTGCCCTTGTGTAATGCCTTTCATAATGTTGGGAACATGGGCTGGCATATGCAAATATTGTTACGTAACAGTCGGTGTTATGTTGAGATCCGTGTGTTTTCCAGAAGTCTTTTAAACAAATGAGATTTACATAAGAAAGAGGAAGCAATGGAGTTTGAAACTCAATGTATGTCTTTTCCATGTACTGAACTCTTGTTATTCAACTATGCCAAGATAAATTCAAATTTTGAATCTAGGGCACCTTTAAAGGGTTAGTTCACAAAAAAGAAAGAAAGAAAAAAAAAATCAAAATTTTCTTACACCCTTATGTTGTTCCAAACTTTCATTCATCTTCGGAACACAAATAAAGATCTTTTAAATGAAAAATAGACAGCTACTCAACTACCACTTTGATGCTTCAAAAAGTTCATAAAGAGATCGTAAAACTAATCCATATGAATTGAGTGGTTTAGTACAAATTTTCTGAAGAGACTCGATCGCTTTATATGATGACCAGATTGAATTTAGGCTTTTATTCATATATAAACATTGATCAGCGAACACAAACAGCTCAACCGTACTTGCTTAATGTGAATATGTGAATAAAAGCCTAAATTAAATGTTTATCATAAAGTGATCATATCTCTTCAGAAATATTTTAAAGGTGCCCTCGAATGAAAAATTGAATTTATCTTGGCATAGTCAAATAACAAGAGTTCAGTACATGGAAATGACATACAGTGAGTCTCAAACTCCATTGTTTCCTCCTTCTTACAGTATATAAATCTCATTTGTTTAAAAGACCTCCGAAGAACAGGCGAATCTCAACATAACACCGACTGTTACGTAACAGTCGGGGTGTACGCCCCCAATATTTGCATATGCCAGCCCATGTTCCCAACATTATGAAAGGCATTAGACAAGGGCAGCCAGTAACGTCTGGATCTGCACAGGTGAATCAACAGACTAGGTAAGCAAGCAAGAACAATAGCGAAAAATGGCAGATGGAGCAATAATAACTGACATGATCCATGATATCATGATATTTTTAGTGATATTTGTAAATTGTCTTTCTAAATGTTTCGTTAGCATGTTGCTAATGTACTGTTAAATGTGGTTAAAGTTACCATCGTTTCTTACTGTATTCACGGAGACAAGAGCCGTCGCTATTTTCATTATTAAACACTTGCAGTCTGTATAATTCATAAACACAACTTCATTCTTTATAAATCTCTCCAACAGTGTAGCATTAGCCATTAGCCATGGAGCACAGCCTCAAATTCATTCAGAATCAAATGTAAACAATATAACAGTATACAATACTCACATAATCCGACGCATGCATGCCGCATGCATGACGAACACTTTGTAAAGATCCATTTGAGGGTTATATTAGCTGTGTAAACTTTGTTTATGCACTGTTCAAGGCAAGCGCGAGCTCCGTGGGCGTGGAGCACGAGAATTAAAGGGCCAGTAGCCCTGAATCGGCTTATTTATAATGATGCCCCAAAATAGGCAGTTAAAAAAATGAATTAAAAAAAATCTATGGGGTATTTTGAGCTGAAACTTCACAGGCACATTCAGGGGACACATTAGACTTATATTACATCTTTTTAAAAAAAGTTCTAGGGCACCTTTAATAAACCACTTAATTCATTTGGCTTAGTTTTACGATCTCTTTATGAACTTTGTGTGGACTGTCAATGGCGGGACAGAAATCTCTCAGATTTCATGAAAATATCTTTATTTGTGTTTCGAAGATGTACAAAGTCTTACAGGGTTGTAATCACATGAGGGTGAGAATATGATGACAGAATTTTCATTTTTGGGTGAACTAACCCTTTGACTAACACAAAGGAACGAATTATTACAATATGGCCATGATTTAGTAAATCCAGAGAACTACTGTAATTATTATATTGTGCACATGATTTACTTAAAACTAGGGAGCGAATTAGTAAAATGTGCTGACGTATTAGTAAGTTGCGGGAATGAATTATTAATTTTTGTGGCCACGATATTCATATTTTTTTCCCGCATGTTATGTGCAGGGCTCCGTGCAATAGGAATCCACACAATCTGGAATTCTACATGAGGGCGAAAGATTTCCCCATGCAGATTTTGCAACGGGTTCAAGTTGATCAAGCAGGTTTACCGCGTTGAACAACAGAAATTTGCTTGGTCGGAAAGTGACTTTTGTGTGAGAAGTGTTTCAGACATTGTTACTTTTTTGACAATGGACTTTTCTTGCCAATGAAATTTCGATAACGTGACTGGAAGTTTCTGACACTTCAACTTTAATGTCTGAATTTCTTATTCTGGTTTACTAAATCCATTGTTTCTTTTTTTTTTTTTTGAGAATTAGAGATCTTTTGGAAAGGGAAGAAAGTGATGATACAACATCATATTCTTTATCCTAGTCTAACTCTTTTGTAATTACATTTCAAAACAGCCTTTTCCTTAATCCTAAAGTTCATGATTTATACAAAGAGTGTTATCTTTTGAGCTGCTGATGTAATAAAAAAAGTTTATTTTTTTCTTTCTTGTTTCTTAACTGATGAGCTACATTCCACACAGAAACTAAGTTTTATCCAACTGTATAATAGTTCAGAAAGAACTTGAGAAAAAAGGTCCATAAATCTCAAGTGTTCATTTTACTTTTAAGATAAACTCTGAGATTTTGATGTTGATCTGCTCTGTAAATGCAAAGATAATGTCATAGCAGTGTGCTGGTCCTATTCAATTTCAGTTCAACTGAAAAATAGATCAAAACATCACAACTGGAAACACTCGTGTAGCTCAAATTGTAGAACATGGCGCTAGCAAGATAATGGGTTTGATTCCCAGAGAATGTTAACTGATATAAAAAAGGTGTATCTTGAATGCTTGTCGCTTTTGGTACAAGTTTGTGTCAAAGACTTGAATGTGAGGCATATAAATGATGTATCAGCTTCCTTTCAAAAAAGTTCTAAAGTTATGTGACATTGCGATGAACATCTTACAGTTAAACTCCATCAAAACAATGAACTAAATTTTTCATAAAAGACAACGAGACAGTACCTGGATGCAGAAAAAATAAAAAATCTATATGCTAGCTGTATTTTTCACTATTAACTTGATGGCTTCAATCTCAGATCTCCTTGAACTCTTTTTATTGCTGCTCTTATGCTGAGAAAATAACAAAGACGTTTGTGTACGGGCTGTTAAATGCTTGTTCCTGTGAGAGCAGACGCTGCTGTGCTGGTACAGGTGGATGATGGGTCAGCAGCTTACGTTTCACATTTTAGTCCAAACCACTTAAAGCAGATCCCAGATCAGCTATTCGCTCCATTTGGCCCTTTATTACAACAGGGCAAAGCTTCAGCATCAGTTAAATACTGCCTAAAGGGCCTTTTGTGTAGTTGTGGCCTGTAAATGGAATAGACTGACCTGAAATCAAATGAGAAAAAACAGACTATACATTATATAAAAGCTTTTAAGCAACTAAATACCAGTCATTTATCAACTAAGTCAGACCTTAATATTTATTCTGCTAATAATACATATGATTTTCGTAAAATTTTTTGGACAAGCAGCAATTTTTTATATGTTTGGATGGTGTAAATAAATCGTTTGAAACAACAATTCACTACTTCATTGCAGTCTCTACATTGAAATTGATGTTGTAATGGAGTTTCATGCTAAGAGTCTCAAAAGCATCCAAAACAAATATTGAAGTTTGATCTGTTGCCCTGGCAACAGTGTTTGAAAAATATCAAAAATCTTTTCACAGGTCTACTTTTGCCATGTCTTGACATTTATTATAATGAAGTTTATGGCAAATCAGGTACAAATAAGAGCGTGATCTCAAAGCATTTTGAAAGTGACTTTCTGCTGCCAGTTGATGGCGCTATAATAATCACAATAGTGACATCCATGTGATCGACCTCCTACAAGGAATACACTGCTGAAGTTTCATAAAAATCAATGTATGAAGAAGTTTCCTGTTCCCCTTTTCTCACCATAAATTAGTTGCCTCGCCAAAAAAATCGCTCAGAATTTAGCATCCTCATTGTCTTGACTTCATGCCGACCAAGTTTGGATATGATCGGATTAATCGCCTAGGAGGAGTATATCAAATTCCAGAGCATGCCTTTTTCAAACAACCCATAATAGCTGACTTCCTGTTGAGCTGGCGTATAACTTTGATTTTGAAAGTTGTTTGGCCTGATGAGGTCTATATGTGTACCGAGTTTCATACTAATACATGCAAGCGTGTTTGATATATGGACCAAGTTTTCGGACCCTGTTCAAGGGGGCGCCATAGAGCCCCTGTGCCACGCCGGGGTCTCAGTCTCTGCGGCATCCTAATGGCTGCAGATTCCAATGTTTGTGCCAATTTTAAAGATTTTTTTGAGCATGTTAAAGGGTCATGAAACCCCAAAACACTTTTTCTGAGCTGTGAACAGATATGTATAGGCTGCACATCATTGAAAACACTAAAGGTACTCATTAATGTTATTCATAAGTGAAAAATAGTTATTTTTGCATTTTTCAGAGCGATTTCTGTCTTCCGGTTTGAAAAGCTGAGTCGGAGCAACATCACAAAATCTGACGTAGACCGTTTCGAGCGATTCTCAACATTCATGACCTAAAGTTCATTTAATCCAATCACTGCGCTGTAGTATGCATAAGATTATAATTGCGGTATTATGCATGAGGAAGTCTCACTTTTCTCGCCTCGGTTTGTTGTCATTCAGAGACATATCGTTGGTGTTCGTTTCCTCAGTGCTACAACACAAAAATGTGTTTTCCTGCGACGTGACCAGAGCAGAGGTTTGTGTCAATGTGGATTGTTTTGCTGTAATCTACCAGCAAGTTTTTGGATCATGTCTTTTATTTTGTAGTCTATTAAGTTCCTGTTTCCTGTGTATTGGTGGTCTAGGGCTGTGTCCTAAATCACCACCTATACCCTCATTCACTATTCCCTACATTAGTCCACTAATATAGTTCACTTGAGGGAACGAAGGAAAATGAGTGAGTGAATTCAGACACTAAGTGCGCCGGAAGCTGCCACTTTTGCATAGTTTGTGCTTGCTGTTTAATAGTTATTTGAAATTTAGCAAACTGGGAGCTCCAGTAGTAATGAAAAGATTTATCTTGAACCCTGTCATGGAAACTATGTATAAACCTTAATTAAACAATTTCATAATCATGATATATAGCCACATTGGACCAGCGGTTTGGAAAATGGATGGATGGATGATTCAACTGCTGGCGCCATCTTCTGGTCAGATGCAGGAATTCGCAACCCTCACAGTGCATTATGGGTATTCTCTAACCGTTGAGCGTACATCAGTTGTACACTCGTTATTGCGGAGCATTGTGGTATTGAATGAGTGCACTTGATAACGTCTACTATGGTTTCAGACACCACTACAAATGGCTGTCCCCTCAAATAGCACCCTATTTAAGGGTATAGGGGGTGATTTTAGACACAGCCTAATTGTAGATTTTCTGTTGATTATCATGTCATTGATTCCAGGTGTCTTGTTTGCCTTGTTTGTTCCTGGTCAGTTGCTGTCCTTTCAAAGATGTTATGTGTGGACGTCGTCAGTTCTGTTTCTTGCATTTTATTTGAATTCACAGTTCTTGTGTTTGTTTATTTTGTTACTATTATCAATTGTAATAAATTTCCTGCACTTTTTTCTGAGTCGACCCCAGCATTACAGATGTAAAAGTGTGCATAATCGTGCTGAATGTGCACTTGTTAAATCTTAAAAGTATATTTTTAAAAACCTGTACTCACACATCCTATTTAATAATTAAATAAAAGGCCATATGTGTACTTAAAGAAAGTATGCTTTCATGACTGTCATTCTTAACGCATTTAAGTGCATTTTTAAAATGTGCACTTAGTGATAATGTCAAATTAAAAGTTTTACTTTAAAGTAATTTTAAATCATTGTTTCAATGATCATTTTTTGTGTTTTATATGAAGTACAAGTATTTTGATGTGTTGACTAACATACTAAAGCCATAAATGTACTAAATCGCAACTTCATCATTACTAATGTGTAATTACAAATATATTTAAATACATGAAGTATGAGATTCAAAAGAGGTGACATTTAAGCACATTTTATTTTTCCATAAATGCTTGTCAGTACATTCCTCAGTAAACTTAAGCATATTTCAAAGATAACAGAAGTAATTATGAAATTACATATAAAGATGTACTTAAGTCCCAATTAAACGGGTTAAAAAGGCTTTTTAAAAATCAGCTATAACTGCATTTAATATACATTTAAACTATAATACAATTTTTTTTAATTGCAATTACATACAATTAAGTTTCAGAAAACATTACATTCAGTTTGTACTTAATATTCTTTTATTTCTGTAATAAGTACTTTTTTTAAAAGGTAAAAAAAGTATTTACTGTCAGATTATCTGTTCAGTTTAATCCTGTCATTATAACTGACATCCTCATTGTTTTTGTGTCAGATTAATTCTGCTTCAATGCACTTTTTGTAGATGTTTTTAACAGACTAGCTTGACTGCCTACAGTTTCGTAGCTTCCCCAACACTGCTCTTATTGAATCAACTTAAAGACTCAAATTTCTCAGTAGGGAATTAAAGTACCGACATATCTCATAAACGCTTGTTCTTAGGTCGAGCAGGAAGCAGCAATGAATGAATGAATGAATGAACCGCACATCCAGAAAAGCTTTTTTCTGTTTCAGCTGACTGCACCACATAATGGAAATCATTCGTTGATGAATGACCAGAAAGCAGCCAAGCAAGCCACTGTACATTGTATGCTTTGGGCACCACCAAAAAAAAAGCTAACAAATAACCATGCAGCAGCCAGTGGAACAACCATCTCAATTCATTACACAGCGATAACACCCCCCTATCTGGACTAATGTGTCTGCCTTAGTCATCAGCATTAAAGCCAGCAGTAGCATTTGTAGAAATGTTGCACAACAGGATTCAACAACAGCTCAGGGCGAATCTCTCTGCGGCAGCTGCTTTGTGATTCTCAGTAGCCCAGAGGAAAACCGTATCGCTCAGAGGTTGTGCTTTCAGAGCTCATGAGACTTCTCAGTTATGTTTTATTATGGTGGATTGACAAAGTAAACTGCAAAACTTGGGTTAGGGTTTCAAAATCATCAACCCAAAACCAAAAAACTTTGAGATTTCTTCTCAAAGGGGGTATATTATGCCATTTTACAAAGTCTTGATTTTGTTTTTTGGGGCTACTAGAATAGGTTTTTATGTTTGAATGTTCATACAAAAAAAAAAAAAAAAAAACAATGACAAAAACAACAAACCATTATTTTTCACATATTTGACACTGTTGCAGCACCTCTCTTCCCAGTCTGTCAGTAGCACACTGTGTTATTCTGGTCTCTGTGAAGCCACTCCTTCCTGTGCTCTGATTGGTCAGCTGGACCAGTGTGTTGTGATTGATCAAGCTTGTTTTGGAAATATCAAGCCCCTTACCATAACTGTTGCTCGATTCGGAACCACATACTAGCCTACTTCTCTGAGCGAAGTTGTCACTGAGGCACCAACAGACCTTTTTCAAGATTATCGGTAGGAGATTGGAGCTTTAACTTTAATTTCTACATTTCCATAACTGTTTATTTCATACCGACATAATGATTTGTTCTGCAGTAAACTATACTAACTGAGGGTGTAGTCACACTAGGCACAGTTGCCTTGAACTGAGCACGATTGTCCCACCTCCCCACTCCCCCGCTGGCCCGCACTCATATTGCCCTTAACGTTCCAGGCCGGAGCACGCTTACGTCATATACGATGCAACTTTTTGTATGGAAGAAATCTTTCGCTAAGATACTGCCTAATAGATTTATCATTTATGCCGTGCAACGATTTTCACTTGCACGTATCAGAGGACTATTACAAACTACGAAGGTAGGTGACGTTATCCCTTAAATGCATACCTTGGGTCTTTAGTGACCCGGGACGTCATTCACTACCCTCCTCCTCATTCATTTTTTAAAGTTAGACATCAACCTTCTTGGTATTCCTCAATCAATTCATTATAAAGAATATAACAAGAAAAAAAATCATAAAATTATAAAAGAATGCCTATTTTTGTATAATTCTTTTGTAAAAATTGTATAGGGTCGCTAAAGACCTGAGGTGTGTATGAGTGTACGTATATTTTTTCTGCACAACAATAATTGAATCTTAGATGACGGAATAAGTGCAATTCACCTTTATTCCACAAGGTGGCAATGTCTGATACACAATGCTGAAGTGCCGACTCATTCAGACAGAAAACGAAATAATAAAACAAACATGAAACGGCGCAGTGATTTACTGCAGAGCAAGTACTGAACGGCATTAAATATGACTGTAACTGTCACTGGATGGATCTGGTGAAGCTGTTAGCTATCACACTTGTCAAACGAACCGGGCTTTGGGGGTCAAACACGCTCGGGCACAGTTCAGAGTGCCTAGTGTGAGTACACCCTGATTCTGTGCTGTGGGCGGGGCCTTGATAATGCGGCTCCACTTAACGCTCACTACCGCACAGACTCGGGTTCCAAGATCTCAGCGCCATATTGGGACATTGGCGGCTTTACTTTTCTACAATGGAAAAGAGTGCAGGTGTGTTGTCCATCTTTTTTTTACAGTCTATGGTTTCAACACACCACTAACGCAACTCAACCAAGCCTCATCCCTGTTTTTTTTGCCTATGCCTTGGCCGGAATTATTTAAATAAGGGATATTGTGAGGTGTACATTCATAAAGAAAACTCAAGACTACAATAAAGGCATTTCAGGGAGTTCGGAAAAAGTGCTTACTGATAAAATGAATAACTCCCTTTGGAGTGACTCTGTGCTTTGTAACTTGGCAGACCTTTTATATGCTCAAACAGCAACATTACACACTAAAAAAAGTAAAAAAAGCACAATAGGTCTTCTTTAAAGGGGACCTATTATGCAAAATTCACTTTTGCATGGTGTTTGGACATAAATGTGTGTTGGCAGTGTGTGTACACAACCACCCTATAATGATAAAAATCCAACCACTCCTTTTTTTTCAATCCCCATAAATCATAAGCAGTGTCTCAGAACAAGCGTTTCCCTGGCAATGTGACATCACTTTAGCCACAGGCCCCTCCCACGAATGTTGACAGACACTGCCATTTTAACATAGAACCGCCCTGAGCGAGTTCACAGCAAGTTCACAGTCTGCCATTGCTGCACTGACGAGAATGTCTCCCAAGCATTTTAGGTGTTCTGTTGCTGGATGGATTAATCCACATACTGTAGCTCTCTCCATTTACTCCCTAAATCTGAGCCGCCGAAGACGAGGTGGATTAATTTTGTTTTCGAAGAAAATGCTCCCTCAAATCTACCGAAATTCATTTATGTCTGCATAAATCATTTCACACTGGACTGCTTTGTGAACGAATGTCAATACAAAGGGACAATACAAAACAGAGGTTGTGCTAAAAATTTGTTACTCAAGGATGGATCAGTAAACTGTTTGTGATCCAGCTTACAGCCTCCAGAGTGATACTGGATACAGCAGTAATGAAGGTGAGAGCACTTTATTACAGTTCATCAGAGTTGATTTATGGATATAAAGTTTACCAGTTTATTAAGCACCACCGAAAAGGCATAAGGTCTTTATATATTGGTTTACTGTTAGTTGTAACAAGTGTTTCTGTGTACTTCGCTATGTATGTTGATGATAATGCAAGGGAGAGAGAGAGAGTTTATGGATAATATTAAACAGGCTTGTACTAATATAGTGTATAAAAACAAGAAGACAATATAAGTTATAACGTAATTGAACTAAACTATACCTGTTCTATCTCCATGCAGCATATCGTCGCTGCCCGATGAAACTCACGTATGTCCAAAACTGTTACTTTTCAGGAAGTGAAAAAAACACCGTATTTCAAAAGCAGTTGAATGTAGCGTTGTCATACTTGGTACGGCATCTTTACATGTAACCATATTCTTGCCAGTGTAATGATATAATCAACATTTGACCAAAATTGAGTTTAAATGGACATACGTGCATATTTTACAGTAACGGTGGTCGATACGCGTTCTTCCGATCATTAATTAGAATGGCCAAGTCGCGTTTCATATTGACAGATGAATACGCTCAGTTTATTAAATAGCCTACGTCTTAGTTTATTAAATACGCTTAGTTTATTTAATATTAATTATAAATTTATTAAATGTCTCTTGCAAACTATGAAGGGACAATGAATCAATACACTGACATGGTAATGCTAGACAGATACTTTGTTTGCACAGTCCTACCGTAATTTTGTCACTCCTAGATGTACGTCTGGCGTCAGGGGGGAAACGTTTACTTGAGAACAGTTGTCAAAAACAAACGTTTGCTGATACTTTACCTCACAGTGTTATTCGGCTATCCAGTGCTGAGCTTCGATGAAACTTCACGAGACCGGCGAGATGCTTCCACAGGGCGGGAGATACGCGGCGTGATTGACAGCTTTGACACCAAATGGATATACGTGAAAATCAGATGACATGATTTCACAACTTTTCATTGGCCATTTAGATATGTGAAGCATACTGTATACGGAAATGAACCTGGACATTCAATCCGTCGAAAAATCTCAAAATCGGCAAAATGGACATACGTGGTTTTCATCGGACAGCGACGATATATTCGCAGTTTCTGATATTATAGTGTGTCCTGACTGACTCCTGACACTGGAGAATCAGCTCTTGAAGCTCCGCTCTTTTAGGCCAAGCGCAGCAGCTCATTTTCATTTAAAGGGCACACACTGAAATGCTCAACCCCAAAAAGTGGCAATTTTAACATGCTATAAAAAAATTATTTGTAGGGTACTTTGAGCTAAAACTTCACATACACACTCTAGGGACATCAGAGACTTATTTTACATCTTGTAAAATTGGGCATAATAGGTCCCCTTTAACTTGCCCTTCTCAACTTTTTGACCCCAAGATCCAACTGTTCAAAACAATATTCAAATAATTATTTTAAAATAACAAATTCTTGTTTGAAAACCACTAGAGCTTTTAACCTCATGTCCACCAAAATCAGCACAGTCATTCAGCCTGTTCTGACATACTGTACATCTATTCAAAACAGCTGAACTCAAAATAACTTATGCTCACCTACATGTTGACAAAATTAACTTTTAGCTAACATATCAGTCATACACAGTCTTTCTCTGCTGTGAAAATGGACCACAAATACAGATGACTCGTCTCTTGAATCTCAAAGATGCTGTATAAATGCTTAATGCTTCATAACCTTCAAACTTCAAGGCTTTGTAAAACTTCCAGACTAGGCTTTGCCAAACCAACTTTCAAAGTATGTCTTGAAAATCTTTCAACTCCGTCTCAGGTTTTTCCTCCTAAAATCTCTTAGGATTTTATTAAATATAAAAAAATGATGTTGTAAAATTAATGTGGATCGCATAGCATAGATTTCATATCATGATTTTTGAAGAATTAGATTTGAAATTATAAATAAATTCATAATGACCTCTTAAAGCAGACTCGTGAGATAAAGTTGTATTTCTCAGAAGAAAATCCTGAGAATCAGGAGCAAGTCTCCATTTGTTCTCCCTGTAATGTGAATGTGTGTAAAATGTTGGTAAAATCGTTCTTTTAGAGATAAATAAGTTCTGTTCTGACAGAGGCCTATCCATGTCAAACACCAACAATTGAGAAATTAAAAAGATCTCATTTGTGATTTTTCGTCCCATTGGGAATGGTTAAAGGCACAGTTAGCAATTTCTGCTAAAAGCTGTTGATTCTGCTGCGTTTGCCGCCTGAGGGTATGATGTCATCAATATGTGAAAGCAATTTGTGTTTCCATGATAATTCAGCAGTGCTTCCCACACATAGACTTTACTTGGGCGGGCCGCCCAGGTATATTAACTGCCACCCAAGTGTATTTGGAGACACATTTTTGCTTGTATTATTTTTATCCTCTTATACTTTTTTAACCGCCCGAGATAATGAAACCATCCGCGATCGATTGACTAGTGGAAAGTCTCCCTTCACCCTACGCGTTTTGTACCTGCTCGTTCTGTCTGCGCGAGAACTGGCGCTGTTGGATGCTCTACAGCAGTGGTTCCCAAACCTGTCCTGTCCACATTTTGTATGTTTCCCTCATATATCTTATATCAACTCGTGTGCTCGTTAGTAGAAACAGCAAGACCTGAAATGGGTGTGTCAGAAATAGGGAGACATACAAAATGTGCAGGGCTGTGGGTCCTCCAGGACAGGTTTGGGAACCACTGCTCTACAAGCTCGCGCAACAGCGCTTCAGACTGCTTCAAAGTGATTCCCAATCAATGAATAGCACACATTTATGCCAAGCGATTGCTAATGAACTCGAGTTGATGAATTAAGACAACGTCTACTTTATGGCCTTTATATAAAATGTTTTAGAGATGGTTGCAAGAATGCATATTTTATCTCTCTCATCTGAAGAACCAGCCTGCAATAGTATAGACATTTCAAAATAAAAGTCCCTGTGTATTTCAGGCTTGTTTATAATTAAAAGTCACACGCAATTTTTTTTCTTCTTGGCATTATTGGTATTTTGGTTACACAATAAATTGTATTTAATTTGATTTCAATTTAATTTAATTCATAGTAAACTACTGTAGTCTTTGGCTTGGATGCTCCCCCACAGGAAGAAAAAAATAAGAACATTTGTCACATATTATTCAATCAGTAAAATCTGTGTCCCATTCACTGAGAGAGACACTATATGGCAAAGCAAGGTGAACTCAACCATTAATATGCTATCATTTTGCATAATTTACAGTGCATAATAATGCATAATATTAGTATGTATTTAAATGTAATAGTAGCTTATGTAATTAAAATGAATTTCAATAAATAAAAATATAGTTAAAAATCACGCATTATTTTTTGTTTGTCACATGTAGTAGACCATTTTTGTGCCGTGGGTAATCGGAGGATTTTTCATCTGGCTCCCACCGCAAGTGTATTTCAAACCTGTGGGAAGCACTGTTCAGGTCAAACGTCTAATTGTTATTTAGCTACTCTACTCCTTCGATGGCAAAGTCATCCCTTCCATCCCAAAAAACGTTTTTCATGAACAGCTCCCTACATAGCACAATAGTCCATATAACTAATATTTTACAAATGCGACAAAATTAAGGCATTATAGCGATCACTAAAAGGGGAACCAAAAGAAAAAACATATATTGGGAGTATTGTATCTCACTTTTTGGACACACTTCAGGGAGCTGATGCTTGAAACAGGCGATGGAGGAGGTATAGACATTCCAGGCTTATAATAATAATAATAATAATGCAAATTAACAAACAAGCGAAGATGACACACAAGTATATTCAAGCAAAAGACAGCATATCTTAGTTCTGTGAAACACAACAAAACGTCTCGGGTTACTGATGTAACCCTTGTTCCCTGGGTAAGGGAACGAGACGCTACGTCATTGATGTAGCGTCGATAGTTCCCACGAAAGGGAACCAACATTACTTGCATATCGAGAAGAAATAAAAGAACCTCGGCATCTGCTTTCAGGCCTTCTCGCTCCTTAAGGTCTCTCCAGCGCTGGAAAACTTCTCCGATATTAACACGGCTCCTACCTCTTGCCTGATCGTAACCCTTCATTTTAAAGTTATATTGCCCTGGCCTTTTCCTCTTTTGTATTTCTCTGCCATCTCTCTCTTTCTATAGTCGTTCTGCTAATGTCTGTCTTGTGCACTGAGCTCTCTCTCCTCATCCATCATGAGTGTATACGCCCCTTACTGCTGATTGGCTACAAGTGTGTTTTGGTGCTCGGTCCGATCCACTTTTCAATAGTGTTTTTTAAAAATCGCTTACTGCACCTTTAAAAACTGACTTCAAATATTTATGGAAACAGAAAGCAGTGGTATTGTCTCCAGAATGGTAAGACCTTTAATATAACTGTACAGTATATGGGGTCACAGCAGGGGTCTTAGACAGATCCATTAAGGAATTTCTAGCACATATTTCTCCCAGATCAAAAGACAGCCACTGAAAAACAAGTCGGCCGAACAGCTGTTATTTCTTATTTATTTTTCCCCCCTGTGTGCACTTATGATTAGTGCCTTTGGAATGAAAGGCATGCTTATCTGATCAATTCTCTTTTCGCAGTGAGTCTGTGGCTTTAAGCTGGCAGAAGATTAAATGAGAACTAATGTGAGAGGTAATATCATTTTGAATGCTATGTGATTGGTATGTCTGTCAACCTTTGCTGGGCACAGGAAAATTAAAATTCATTACTTGTGAAAGAGCCCCCATGCTGAGGTAATGAGAGTGAGGATGAATTAGCTTTCATGCAAGGCTTCATTTTGGTATTAATACATGTGCGCATGTACACACACAGACACATACACTCACACATGCAAAACATGATCAAATGGTCTAAATGCACCAAAAAACATCCCAAATTACTGGTTGAGAACTTGCAACGTGATGAAATTACATAAAAGATTGCCTTGCAATTGCTTTTTTTTTTTTTTTTTACTTCATAAAAATGGCAATACTGATACATGCACATGTTTACAACAGAAACGTTTTCGTTTTAATACCTGGCCACAATTTTCACAAAAACAAAAAGAAAAAAAAAGGATGCTATCTGGATCAAAAATGGGATTTTTAAGTATCCCCAGAAGAAAAGAGTAGAATATGCAACACATATTAATGACAGACAAAAGAAAAAACAAGTCCTATAGAGCCAACAAAATTCCATTTTTTAAACAATACATAAATAAAAACTTAACTTATCTTCTTCTTGTTATTTTAAATGGCTTCACATACATTTTTATCCTGATGATATTATTAGATATTATTATTAGGCTCAATTAAATAATGTTGCACCATTTGCTCTGCAGACAACTAAAGAAATTAGTGAAAATGTGTGATGAATTTAGTCAGCTTCCTCCATTCAGATGTAGTAAGCATAAAATATCTAATAATGGTGGAATATGTTGAGAAATATACATGACCAATTAGTGTTATTTCGTCAGCTATTTTTTAATTTAGTCACAGCGAACAGTGCAAACGGCTCATGAAGGAACACAGACTGGATCTGTTACAGTTTAATTTAAACAGAATATCTCAATGGAGAATGCTAGTCAGTTTAAAAAAATAAATACAAAACCTGTCCTAATTAAAATAAAACAAGTTGACAAAAGATTGAATCCAATATTTGGTGATAATATAGCATAACATTAGATTTATAAGCTATTTTTTGTAGGTCGTCATTTTTGACCGGGAAAACAACAAGTGTAACAACAAGTGTGGGGGAAAAAAATAAAAATAAAAAAATATATCCACAAAATTTTGGTAAGTAATTATACCCTGTCTGAGCAAAGTCAGTAAGTTTTAGTTAATGTGATTACAATAACTAACATTTACAGAAAAAACATAAAAACTCTCGAAAACAACAAAATACTAATGCATCATACAAAGCTCCTTTTGGGGGATTTCTACTCTTGATATCTGGCAACTGCAAGCATGAAAACCCATAAAGGCTCATTAAAAATATATTTTGTCTCTCTTTTTTTGTAATCAAAATCAAATGAGAGATTTTGGTAAAGTTTTTTTTAAACTACATTTTAAATTCATCTATTTTGTATTACATGATATTACATGTTGATATAGCCACAGTTAGATTTAGGTTATTTTAAGGTTTTATAGGGCCTAAATGTGAGATATTTAAATATGATCTATATCTAAAAATATTTGTATATTTAAAAATGTGTTGTTTTTGTTTCTACCCTTTTGCATTTCATACGTTGAATACTCCCTTTTTGCACCCTTGGGTATCATTGCATATTTGTTTTAGTATCAATTCAGAGTCCAAATGTCCGCTGAAGAACAGAAAGAGAACATAGAAACTACAGGGACACAGACGACCAAGTTGACAACCTAATTTTTAATCACTGAACATACAGCAACATCACATACTTTAATTAATTGGCTGACCATGAAAGTAACCATGGCCTATTTGCTAAGATGTTTGGGGAGTAAGTCTTATAGTGTGGGCTGAAGATGAATATATTTAATTAGGACTGGAGGCCCTTTTGTTGTGGCGGCCTACAATGGGATCGAAGGGTCTAGTCATATCCCTGAAGAGGATGAGCTGGTGTAATTTTTCAGGCCACCCTTTCACGTACAACAGCAAATTCTTAGTTAAATTGGAAAGCACATGTAGAGTGAACGCTGAGCTGGTGGTTTCTCTGGGGACGCTCCGGTTTTGAGTCTCCAGCTTTTCTAGAGGTAGACAGATGCATTAGGGGCTCATTAAAACCTCACAGTGTCTTTTGCTTCCTACAAAGCAGCCCCACATTCATTAACAACTCAGGAAGAGGTCTGAACAATTCAGAATGACACTTATAAAGGCATCTATAGGGGCTTTCACACCGGAGGAATGTTTTCATAGATCCCAGAACTATTGGCGGAAGTTCCGGCGTTTTCACACCACGGGAATTGGAAGCGATTTTAGTTATAGGGGAACCTTTTAGGGGGGACTAAATTAGCTCCTACATCAGAGTAGGGTCTAACCCAGCACAATAGGAACTACCCGTGAGTGTACGCTGACTGGTTAAATGCATCCAAAACACAGGCACCAGTCATTTTTAAAAAGCAGTGTAAACACACAGTTTATAGCCTATATATTTACACCACGAACATGGAAAATAGTGATAGATTGACCAACGTCCAGGCACTTCTCATCTTTTACGCTAAGGAGGAAATCCAATGTGATTTTGAAGGGACCAAGCAAAACATGATTATATATACAGTGGCATGAAAAAGTATGTGAACCCCTTGCAGAATCTGTGAAATTATTTTAATAAAATAAGAGGGATAATAAAAAATGCATGTTATTTTTTGTTTAGTACTGTCCTGAGTAAGATATTTTACATAAAAGATGTTTGCATTTAGTTCACAAGACAAAACAATAGCTGAATTTATTGAAATAACCCCATTCATAAGTATGTGAACCATTGATTCTCAATACTGTGTGTGGTTTCCTGATGATCCACGACTGTTTTTGTGTTTTGTGATGGTTGTTCATGAGTCTCTTGTTTGTTCTGAGCAGTTAAACTGAGCTCTGTTCTTCAGAAAATTCCTCCGGGTCCTGCAGATTCATCAGTTTTCAAGCATTTTTGCATATTTGAACCCTTTCCAGCAGTGACTGTGTGATTTTGAGATTCATCTTTTCACACTGAGGACAATTGAGGGACTCAAACTCAACTATTAAAAAAGGTTCAAACATTCACTGATGCTCCAGAAGGAAACACGATGCATTAAGAGCCGAGGGGTGAAAACTTTTGAATTCAAATATCAAGGTAAATTGTACTTAATTTTTCTGCCGGGAAACATTCAAGTATCTTCTGTTGGTTCCGAAGGGCAGTACTAAATGAAAAACAATGATATTTAAACAAAATAAGAAAAATTTTGACATCTTCATCCTGTTCAAAAGTTTTCACACCCCGACTCTTAATGCATCATGTTTCCTTCTGGAGCATCAGTGAATGTTTGAACCTTTTTTAATAGTTGTGTTTGAGTCCCTCAGTTGTCCTCAGTATGAAAACACAGATCTCAAAATCCTACAGTCACTGCTGGAAAGGGTTCAAATATGCAAAAATGCTGGAAAACTGATGAATCTGCAGGAGCTGGAGGATTTTTCTGAAGAACAGAGCTCAGTTTAACTGCTCAGGACAAACAAGAGACTCATGAACAACCATCACAAAACAAAAAAACAGTCGTGGATCATCAGGTAACCACACACAGTATTGAGAACCAATGGTTCACATACTTATGAATGGGGTTATTTTAATAAATTCAGCGATTGTTTTGTCTTGTGAACTAAATGCAAACATCTTTTATGTAAAATATCTTACTCAGGACAGTACTAAACAAAAAATAACATGCATTTTTTATTATCCCTCTTATTTTATTAAAATAATTCTCATTTTCACAGATTCTGCAAGGGGTTCACATACTTTTCCATGCCATTGTATATATCTGCTCTGCTAGCGACATTGGGCATCAACCACACGGCAAACACTATTAATACTTTTTCATATACCATTTACTTTCTTTGTTTAACAGTTCTAATACCTACTAATGTAGACTGTGTGCTCAGGCTCTGGATTTCTCAGCGCTGTCAAAATAAAATCCCGCACAACAACCAGGAGCAGGATGTAAGTGACGGCTTATGTCACTTCAGAGTTCCTACTGGCGGTGCAAATGTAACCAGGAAAATGGTTCTAGTGGAACATTTAGTTAAAAAAGGTGCTTAGGCTTTCTAGCATTAATATTAGGCTACTATAGCAACATTCTAATTAAGGATAGTCTGTTTCACAATGTCACATTTTGATTGGCAAATTTGACACATTAATCTACAGACTTCCTGCAGCACAAAGAACACAGCTCTGCTTGAGTAGGCTAAAGGTATGATAATTTTTCATGTTTAGAGGGCTAAATAATTGGTTGTGGTTAGTTGATTATTTGACTGTATTGTTATTGTTTATCACAGGTTGCAGTTCAGGCTGTTCTAACTTACCATAAATTTACACATTTGTTAAACACGTTGCAACGAGTGTGTAAGGCAGACACTACGTAATTTTGGTTGTGGAGGTCTCATGGTAACTTGTCTGTATTCATGATAAAACCACTTAAATTGTGTATATAGGACATATCTATCTGATGGTCTAAAACATGTTTATTTCATGGATATAGATGAATCAAATATTCAAATGTTGGTCTACGTAATTTTCCTATTTGTTTTATTTAGTAATATTATTCAATTCTCTGCCATCTGTATTTGTTCGGTAGCTTTTAGTTTCATAGTTGTAGTAGTGTCAGGTTTGTTTATGGTCCAACATGTGAATGACCCACAAACGTATGTTTTTTCGAGCTGGGGATACTCTGCGGTATGTCATCGCCCCCCTTTCGTTACTTCACACGCCCACTCTTCAGTGCGCTGCTGGTGCCGGCTCTGCATAGTACCATATCACCAAAATCTCCCTAAACATTAAACATTTGAATTAGTAGCAATTATTTAATTTAATAATAATTAAATTGTAATAAATATATGATGGCACCAATCCATATTCTACAGTTTGATAACCACTGTAACATACTTAAACAGTCTATTTATATAATTATACTTATAAGTCTATTTATGTCTTAGTACATTATGTGGGATATGGGATATTCATGTGCGCATTACATAAATATTATGGATTCTTGGTATAAACTTGCATGAAGAAATTTCAATGCTTTGGATAATGGAACACAATTCTGAAAAATTATTCACATATAATCTCATGGTGTCCTTCTGTTTGCTGTCTTTCTAGTTATGACAGCCTTTTAAAATTCATTTTGAGCAGATATTAGAAAATCCATAGGTAATTATCATACGAGCGGAGATTGGATTACCGTTGCCTATGAATACTGTAGAGTGAATCAATCCCAGTTAATGATTTTGTCAAAAATAGGCCTGATTTGTTGCAGGTTTAAAAACAGGATCCACATGTTCAAAATTATAAAGCATGTTTCGTGTGCTCCAACATACACTGTGCCGCTTGTGTTCTTGTGTCATAATGATATAGGACATACAGAACTGTCAAGCACAAATGTCCAGATAGACAAAATGTGCACAATTTTCCTTGTTAGTGAAAAACTGCGGATCCTAAAGCAAGTCACAAAAGAATTGTGATTATTCCTGTGTGAAATAGATGACTGGTTTCCTAAACAACTGCTTTAAAGGGTTAGTTCACCCAAAAATGAAAATTATGTCATTAATGACTCACCCTCATGTCGTTCCAAACCCGTAAGACCTCCGTTCATCTTCGGAACACAGTTTAAGATATTTTAGATTTAGTCCGAGAGCTTTCTTTCCATCCATTGAAAGTGTATGTACGGTATACTGTCCATGTCCAGAAAGGTAATAAAAACATCATCAAAGTAGTCCATGTGACATCAGTGGGTTAGTTAGAATTTGTTGAAGCATCAAAAATACATTTTGGTCCAAAAATAACAAAAACTACGACTTTATTCAGCATTGTCTTCTCATTCGGGTCTGTTGTCAATCCGCGTTCACGACTCCGCTTCTTCTTCTTCTTCTTCTTCTTCCTGTTTTACGGCGGTTGGCATCCAGCTTATTGGTGCATTACCACCCCCTTCTGCTCCAGAGTGTGGTTCACGACTCCGCAGTGACGCTGCTGATGTAAGACGCTGCTGACGTGTTATCTGGTGCGCCCGAGCTTCGTTTACAGTCTGAGGGAGACGCACGCTGTATTCAAGCTATTCTACATTGTTTGTATTTTGGTATTGCTATATTTTTTAAAATGGTGCGTAAGTGTGCATGTCGTGGATGTCCTAATCACCAAAAACAACCACGGTGACGTAAAAGTGCATTACCAACGCCGAGAGATGAAAGGATTCAATGGAATCAATTCAATGGAAAGGATTTCGGAAGAGAAGACAATGCTGAATAAAGTCGTAGTTTTTGTTATTTTTGGACCAAAATGTATTTTCGGTGCTTCAAAAACTTCTAACTAACCCACTGATGTCACATGGACTACTTTGATGATGTTTTTATTACCTTTCTGGACATGGACAGTGCACCGTACATACATTTTCAATGGAGGGACAGAAAGCTCTCGGACTAAATCTAAAATATCTTAAACTGTGTTCCGAAGATGAACGGGTTTGGAACGGGTTTGGAACGACATTAATAACATAATTTTCATTTTTGGGTAAACTAACCCTTTAAAATTCAACAGCTACACATTTAAAAACTAATTACAAAACTAGTGAACTCTTTTGATTGCTTTGTCAGTGTTCACCGTGAGTTTGAACATCCATACATAACAATGACAAATCACTGTATGAAAATACAACTAAAAACGTATTGTACATGAGGGCAGATTTTTAGGTGAAATGTTCCTTTAAAACTGGTGAGTATGTTTTTAAATGTTAAAGTGCTACCACATTAGCAGTTGCCATTCATTAACATCTATATTGTTAATTGTTGAGTTTTGAATTGTTATTCTTGAGTGCTATATTGCTATTTCTATTTACAGCTAAGCTTGACAGAGAGAAGGTTAGTGTTGACTGCATCAGGAGCTAGCGGCTAAGGAATAACCAGGAACTGCTCAGAATTCAGTTTGCTCATGCACTAATAGCCTGAAACTGGCTGGGTGGATAAATCCTGCTGCAATTACTGCTGAGCAACAATAGAAGTGTGACGTAGCCCATCTGCACAAACACACACATACATACACACACATACATCCCTTTTAATGGTAGGGACATGTACCATCCTTCCCACTAAATTATCGCCATGGGGGGCGAGGGAACAGGGAGCAGAACAGAGAATGGATTTCCCCTCTCTAGGTTTAAAAGCCTTCAAGTGCTTTTCTCTTGCCTTAAAGAGACAGAGTGACACACTAAAACACATCTAGACCAGAGAATAGCTCTGAATGCTAATGGCAGAGCTCAAAAAAACCTCACAGCTGTATGATATTACAGAGACAGTCAGGCACTATTGGGGTTAAACCTACAGCTCCACCTGCGTCAGCTTTACCTTCTTCATTTAAAATATGCAAACACATTTCTGGCATGAAAAAGTATAGCTAGATCTTATACCTACCCTTTGAAGTCAACATGAAATCAAAACTGATCCTATTCCTGGTCTTATTATGCATGATTCATGTTATTCGACAGATACAGATAAAAAATCTTTTTAATATTTCAGTAACATACGTGCTTGTATAACTGATCCATTTCTGAAAAATGTTCCTCATTGGTTGACATCACCTAGATCAGGAGTGTACAATCCTTCTGGAGGGCCACTGTTCAGCTCCAACCCCAACTTAAAAACACCTGAACCAGCTAATCGAGGTTTTCAGGATTACTAGAAACTTCCCGGTGTTTTGGAGTGAATTTCTGCAGGAAGATGACACTCCAGTACCAGGACTGGGCATTCCTGATCTAAGCCGAGTACATAGATATAAGCCACACGTCTATGAGAATAATGTTAATTAATAGCCAAATAGCTATTGAGACATTGTTTAGGCTATTTTGTATATACTTTAAAACAAAGTCTTTCAAAAACATTTCAAAAAGTTAATTCAGAGCTAATTTAGTGCTTTTTAAAGTCGAAAGGTTACGGCAATATTAACAAATCACAATAAATTTGTAGAAGAACCATTGCTAGTAGGGCTGGGTAAAAAATATCGATTTCTCGATTTTAATCCATTCTCATTTTTACGAACCGATATCGATTCTTAAATCCCAAGAATCGATTAGTCGATTAGTTAGTAATTGTTTTCAGTTAATGAATGAACAGAACATGTAGCACGCCTCCCATCCAACAAATCATAATAATCTTTGTGCTTTGTTACTTTTGATATGAAGCAAAGTCTCAGATTTCAAATGATGTCCATCTTATTATGAGATTCAAAAAATAAATACCATTTTGGTGCTGTTTAATGTGGCGTGACAGATCGCTTTAGCGCCTCAGTTAAAGAGAAGCGAGAGCACAGAGTGCATGTGAACATCCTCTCCTCCACTTTAATACCAGTTACAGCATGAAATAAACATCTGAAGGTATGTTAAAATACACAGTACAACTTACTGAAATCCATGTCTCCTGTAATAGCTCAATCAGTGCTTTAACCTCGGAAAGACGTCAATAAAACAGTTTGTAAACAATGTCACGTAATGTCACATTTACGTCAGAAAAACATATTCAGTGACCATAAACTCATTAGTCAGCTAGAAAAATGTACTCTAGAAAGCAACATTCTGATATATATAGCTATGGACTGCTACATATTCATTATAATTTTTAATGTTCTTCAATATTTAATGTTATTTTAATAAATCAGTCATGACAGCCACGATTTAAATGTTTATACTGGAGTAGAAATATGATTATGTAATTCTAAACTTTATTTTTAATAAAAACATCATTGAGTGTAATTTAAGTGTTTGTATATAAATATATAAGTTAATTTAACCTTCAATATTATTATAGTAGTACCAGCTGACTCCCATGTGTCATTTACAGCATTAGTTGACAGATTTTTTTTCCTCTAGAAAATTTCCAAATTTTCAAATTTGTAATGTACTCTAACTGAAAAGCTACATCCAAAATAATCGATATCGAATCGAATCGAAATCATAATTGAATCGAATCGCAAGCATGTGAATAGTAATCGAATCGAATCCTGAAAATTGTGTCAATACCCAGCCCTAATTGCTAGTAGACGTTCCTTGGTCAACACTCCCATTGATAGTCGTCGCATCACTCTGTAATTGCAGATAGTTAAATACACGTCACCAATGGTCTCATTCTCCAATGTGGACACAAATTGCCAAATCTCAGTGAAAATGAATGACTTCTGGTTGCCTTGTCGCTGCAAATCAGTGTCAGTGTGAACCCCCTTTACATCAGAACAGTCATTCAGGTGCTTCTTTTACCATTGCTATGCTGACAACAATCTCAAAATGGCAAGGGCCTCTGTATGCCACTCTGACATATCAAACTGGATGTCCACCCACAACCCTGAGCTCATACCCTGATGAGTTTCCTCACTCAACCTCTCGCAGTCTCAAATCTCAGCTGAAGGTCAAGCCGCTGTTTGCTGTCATCCTAGATCACCAGCTGTCCTTTGTAGACTACGACAACTGCCTGGGCTTTATGCCATTCCATTTCAAGAAAAATTTCCATGAATGTCTCTATACTCAGCTCCTCATTTACACCAGAGTCATTTCACTGCTAGATTATTGCATCTCAAGCTTTGCCTACCAGCAAAGCGTACATATTAAAACTTTGCTCAGATCTCTACAAGTAATTCAGGTCACCTTAACTTGTCTTAAAAGATAAACCTAATGATATCCTGTGAGGATCTGTAGGAACCTTATAGTACCATTATGCCTGTACATTTATTTAGTACCAACTTGATAAAAAGTTAAATGTACTTGGATTTGTTACAATCATTTTTTTTGGTAAGAAATACATTTTCTACAATTTGGAGTGTTGATTTTGTGGTCTTGGTCCACAGGAGAACTCTTGAGACCACATAAACATGGACTTTGATCTGGATCTAGCATTATTGTAAGACCCCACACAAGGGATAGATATCTCACATCTCATCCCATCTCTTTGGTGTACCTCAAATATAACTTGGATGGGAATATGTGTTACTAGGGCTGGGACGCTATATCGATTCTCGAACGATACATTGAATCTGAATCGATCCTGATATTTTGTCTCTCGAATCGATTCTGAGCTTAGTTTTAACAGCAGATGGCGCTCTAGGCTACACTCTCAAATGCTCACGAAGAAGACTGCTGAACAGCGGCCGTGCGTTCGGTTGAGTCATGTAAGTGGTTAAATATACTTGCACCTCGGCTTAGAATACTTTTATGATGCGAGATTTGTAATTCGCTTCAACCTTTTCGAACTTTAGGAATGATTAGTTTAGGTTTAAGTGGTGTGTGTAAAGGAACTGGAAGCAGGCAGTGTACGAGTGTTTCTAAAGCACGTATAGTAGCGCCATCTACTGTTTAAAAACTAAGCTCAGAATCGATTCGAGAGAGAATCGCGATACATCGGAAAATATCAGAATCGCTCCAGATTCTTCATATAGCGAATCGAGATTTGATGTATTGTCCCAGCCCTATGAGTTACTGTATGTTTGGGTGTCGATTTGTCTTGTCATTATTTGGTATTGGTCTGGTCTTGACATTAACTCTAATTTGCCAAGAACCTTATGTAAATGATTTAGATTTGTTAAGGACAAACACACTGTAATGCTACAAAGCGCTTTTAACACTACAAAAACTTAATAGCCTTGTTTTAGCACTCGATTCACTAAACAAATTATGAAAATCAGGTATAGACACAAACTCTTCCACAAAATTAAAACTAAACGCAATTTGCATGGAATCATGTATGTACATGTTTGTGTTTTTGAAGGAATAACGTTTATGCGTGGTTATTGAAAAAACAAAAAACTTAAGTCACTGAAATAAAGCCAAAAAATATATATTAAATCTTTGTTCACAAGACTTCTGGGTATTTGAGGTTGTAGACTAGAGTTTTTGCTTCAAAATGAGGTAATAATTATGCTGCCTGCTTGTTCATATAAAACAATAGAGAGATTTAAATTTTCTAAAACATCTTTGGTCAAGAAACACAGTATGCGTGGAGGTGTGAATCATCATGAATAATGGGTGATTCTCACCTGAGAAGACAAAAGAATCACATAATAATGACCTGAAATGACTTGCATATTAATGAGGCCTTTCAGTCAGGTAGGCTGTGAAAAAACCCTCTGTGATGGTGTATATCAAACATACAGAAAAAACAGCAATACTGTGAAATATTCTTACAATTTAAAATAATGGTATTCTATTATATTCTTTAAAATATAATGTATTTCTGTGATGCAAAGTGTCTGAACAATTATGTTACCTCTATGGAATTTCATATAGGCTTTTAGCTTAAAAGCATGCACATTTGGAGAAATATTGATGGATTCTCATATGTTTGTCAATTTTCTATACAGAAGAGTAATATTTATTCAGGATTTATTGTCATTACTATGAGTGCTGAATACTGTGTTTTAAATTCATACTTGCAGCCGGAGAGCGCTCTGTACACCTTTAGTCCACAAATGCCTGAGCACTAAAGAAGAATAGGCAATCCAGAAACTAACCGAACTAACAGAGGACAGAGATTGCTAACTATGGCTATTCAAAACACTTTTCAAGACAATAAATACACGATTGCGACGCTGAATGCATGTATTGACTCAGAATTTGCGTCTGAATAGCGCTCCCTCCATGGGCGTGGTCGCATTAGCGGATAATGAGCTGAATCACGGATTTCTGACATGGCTCTCTTTTCATACAGATTACATAAACACAGAATGTTTGTTTTCGATTTGACTTACACGATTTAAAACCTGACATTTCAACGTTTTTTTAGACATAAGTCTAATTTTTTTGTGATTAGTATTCACTAAGTTATAGTTCATTTTCTGAGAACTATCAGATTGGACTTCGTTCAGAGGGAGACGAGAGATCATGCATCATGTTAGTTTTCTTTATTTTACAAAAAGCACAACATTTTGTTTTAACTCTGAGTGTACACAAATAAAAGAAGATATTCCACAGATTAAAATGGTGTATAACTCTTAATTGTATGTGCAACATTAATGGAGTATTTTGAGTCTCTTTCACACTGGTAAGAAAAAAACCGCGGTGGTATCGCTGGCGATACCCTCAGACCTCAGAGTGTTAAAAAAAAAGCGATAACACCATAAATCTCATTTATGGATCTTGATATATGCTCTTCTCCATCACTGGATAATCACTGGATGAATAACTGCTGCCATGATCAATAGAAAATATACACAAACTTTCTTTGAAACGAAATTCCGTTTGCCGCCTACTTCCTGCTGGTGGTAATAACGCAACGTTAATTGCACAAGGCAAATAGCATTGCGTTTTGTGAATAAGGTGCCTTCTATAATAAGCATAATTCACAGGCCTTTATTGAAAGGAGGCGTGTTTGCACTGAAGAAAATTACAATAACTTAATTTAAATATGCTGCAGCTTTATTACAGCACATTTAGCAACTGGTTAAACTGGATTGTGGGTGGTTTGTGAATAAGACGCAGGTTTTTGAGCTAAAATACCACATTCAAAAGTGGCCGTCTGTTTAGAGAATTCATCCCTCTGCCACACATCCAAGACAAAAAGTTTCCACTTTTTGTTAGAGTAGCAGTTCTATGCATCAGCATTGGTGACTTGTACAAAATCCTACAATGGCATCTTTCTCCTAACTGTGTAGCACAAGTTTGCTCTAAACCCAGGAAGCATGTTGAGCGGATTCAGCTCATAATGGATATTCCTAGGGCCAATTCATCAAAGGCTCCAGGTTTGCTTTCTCACAGGCAGGGGCTATGTAAATGCATCCCAGGCTCCTTTGGGAGATAAGAGGGGGCCGAACGGCACATTGTTTATTGGGAGTTGTGTTCAACATAAATCATCCAGCCGCAAAGACAGAGAAGATAACTCACCTTTCACTTTGTTTTTCGTTGCCGCCTCTGAGAGCATGAAATGGAGAAAAGAGATGGAACAGGGATGAAGGGGAAAAAGAGAGAGAGAGAAACAAGAGTGATTAAACAAGCCTCAAAGCATGAAATCCTCAGCATATACTCCTCAAGTCTCCCATTAAATTAAGTAGCAGTTTGTCCCCCCCAAAAAAAAGAAGAAGAAGAAAAAAGTTCTGTCTTCAATGACACCATCAACCCATGAGAACTTTTTTCAGTGGAGCACAAAAGGTGATGATTTCCCCACACAATTACAATGAATAGAGGCTTTCAAGCTTCAAATCAGATGTAAAAGCACCAAAAAAGTATCTCAACTCTTTCCCCGCCAGTGTTTTTTTTTTTTTTTTTTTTTAAGTTGCCAGCCACTACCAGCATTTTTGATAATTTTCACAAAACTTTCATGGCCTCCAGAAGATTTTATTGTATGACTATCTGAACATGCAATACAACAAAAGAAAGAACAGAGCCACTGCTTTAAAAAAAAAAAAAAAAAAACTAGCTTCACACTATCTTTTTTTATCAACACTTGAATAAAAAAAGCAACAAAAAGCTGAGAAAATCACACACCCCGACACCCACCCAAAGAATACAATGTGCATAAGCAATGCTTTTATTGGTTGTTTCTGCTCCTTTTTTGTCTGTGTTTTGATCCAGAGATTTTGTACTCTTCCAGTAGATGCGTAATAGCGCCCCCTACCATATAACAGTGAAAACAAGGAAAGCCAGAAGATTTTCTTTTAAAGGGGCTATATGTAAGATTTTCACTTTAATAAAGTATAAAAATACCCCGATATGTTTGCAGATATTTAGGTAACATGCTAAGCTCACTTACTTGTTCCTCAGAAAAACAATGCTACAGCCAGATATTCTACTTTGAAATGTGCGTTCTGTGTCGGAATGTCTGTCTTTGTTTTGGTCTGTGCAAAACCTCGTGCTGCCAGTTTATCTAATAGTATTTCAACATCACAGGTTGCCAGTTGGCGGAAAACACCGCGTGTTGCAGCCATGGAAACCAGCAAACAAACTGGGTCAGAGAATCGCAAATTCTACCTGACCTAAAAAGCCTCTGCATCCATCTAAAAATCTCTATGAACGACAGCATATTAAAACAGATAAATCAACTCATCAGCTAACAGTGTCTTTCATTGTCAATTGTGCTCCCTCTTGTTGCGTGTCCTCAAGCTGGCAACCCGTGTCTTTGAACGAGGGGGCGGGGCAAACAATATTTTGAATTTGGACTGCAATACCTATTTCGACTACTGGGTGTCATTCCTACATAGAGCCCCTTTAAATAAATCGCTTTTTAAGGACTACAACAAACAGCTGGTAGAGACTACAATGAGCTTCTTCCCGGGTTGGTGATATCACTAACCCTAACATTTACATAAACCCTGCCCTCAAAAACACGCAACAAAGGGGGTGAGGCCATGTTACTGCAATGTAGCAAATATATGTAGCAAATGCAATAGCATGTCATAAAAGCAAGATGACAACATAAGTTATAACCGTAATTAAACTAAACTATACCTGTTATATCTTCATGCAACATATTATCATGACAGAATATGCTAATCAATGACTTTAAGATTAACTCCACATCAGCTTCATAAATTCATCAACTAACCATTCAGAAACAACCTGTTGCATTCTACATGTTGTCACCTCTTCCTGAGTCTCTCCATCATTTTCCGACTTCGGTTTGAACATAAAAGGCTGAACAGTTTATGACATTTTCAGTGAGTCTGCATGAGGTAATCGGCGCTGCTAGCATGAGCTCTTGAAACTCCGCCCTTTTCTAGGGAGCAGCAACTCATTTGCATTTAAAGGGACACACAAAAATGGAGCGTTTTTGCTCACCCTCAAAAAGTGACAAATTTAACATGCTATAAAAAAATTTCTGTGGGGTATTTTGAGCTAAAACCTCACATACACACTCTCAGCCTCGACTGAGACCCACTGAACAAATTATCAGGTTGCAACTGTTATCAACTCACTGGAGGGGAAGAATATAAATGACTTGGAACTTTGAACCCAGTCCTCATTCATTGTAACTGCAGGGAAAAGAGCTACTAGAACATTGTTTAATCTCCTTTTGTTGTCCCACAGTGGAAAGAAAGTTTTTAAGTAAACTATCCCATTAATGCCTAGAGTTTACAGAAGAAATACTACTACTTCTCTTTGTTCAGAGTTTGCTCATGTTTGAATGCATAAGCTTAATACTTTCATTATGCCTGACCTTCTGCTTTGCAAGCCGCCTGCCATAAACATCGCCTTGATGAGGAGCGTAACGGACATATTTTATAGCATGCACCATCTGTATAGACTTCTTTACAGACCCAGCTGAATAATAATCATATACAACCTTTCATTGTCAATATGCATATGGAACATCCAAGATGAGGTGAGACTAAGAACCGAAACGACACTGCCACCATGTTAGTTGCACAAAGGAAAATGACAGTAAAATCCCCATAAATGAAGCTGCGCTCCTCAACGTCGCATGTGATGCATTCAAGGCAATGAATAATTCACTGGGAACACTTTTTCTGACAACTTTTCTAACTCTGAAGCACATGGGGTGAAAAGTTCATAATATTTGGATGTGACAAGTCTGAGGCAGAAGATATCATAAAAATGCTCTGTAAATAGATTCTGCACAACCTGAAGAAAGCTTAAAAGTTGTTTAGTGAAGATAACAATTGGAAGACTAAGTGAGCGAACTCAACGTTAGCGTAATCAAAAATATGCACATTTTTAGGAACATTGTATTGCTTATAATGTAGGACTTCCCAATGATGTTTTCAGAAAAACACCTGAGATCTGAATAAAAATAGACACAAATAAGACAGCTGTTGTCATACAAAAAGTGTAGATCTATCAAATTATTATGAATAATAGAGTTCAGACAATTTGGTCTTTAGCAAATCTGAGCACAGTTTGAGAATTTGTTAAGAAAAACATGAGATTAATATCTGAGATAATAGAGCAAAAGTGTCCAATTACCTCAATTTAATCTCATGTCTAGCAGAAACAGTTTATATATTAAAGACTGCATTTGTGATATTTTCCCCCACACAATGATGTTAGTGACAACAATTTAACTTGAGGGCAAATACTACACTGTTTTTTGGAATAACCTTGATGTCTCTTTTGTGCCACTGCAATTATGTTACTATTTATTAATTGCTGTTATGTGATATTAATTGCAGTGTACTTGAGTATGACATTGAATACTTTCATTGATTTCTATGAAAACAAGTTTTTTTCTATTCATGTTGGCTTCATAATGGATTTGAAAAACTTTAGACCACATTAAAGAGAAGTTTCTAAAAATGTCAAGTGGTGTACCCATCAAGTAAAAAGAAATGACACTTTCCATCTTTAATACATGTGAGTGTAGACATCTTAAAAGGACCTATTATGCCCTTTTACAAAGTCTTGATTTTGTTTTTGGGGTCTAATACTACTGTCTCTATGAAGGCCCTCCTTCCAAATAGCAAAACGTGTTTCGGAAATGTCACACCCTTAAAATAACTGCGAGTTTCAACACACCACTAATGCAACTCAACCAGGCCTTGGCCCCACTATTTTGCATATGCCTCAGGTGGGAATTATTAAAAAGAGGAATATTGTGATGTGTTCGTTCCTGGAAAAAAACCTCAAAACTACATTTGAGGCGTTTCAGGGAGTTCAGAATATAGAGAATAACTCCCTTTGGAGTGACTTCTTGCTTTGTAATTTTGCAGACATTTTTCATGCTCAAACAGCAAGATTACACACTAAAGAAGTTGAACATTTTTTCAAGGTTTTACATTTTATATTCCAAATATCATGAGTTCTTGTGTTGGGGGTCGACCCTGCTTTGTTGCACATGTCCAATTCTAATGATACTCCAATATCATGTTAATGTTGGATCAAAAGCCTTAAATTCCCACATGTTCCACAAGTACTGGCTCCTTGACCCTCACAAATAACAGTTCTCAGGCCCGAAACCCCACATTACTCAAACCGCTGTGAATTGGCACGTCGATCTAGAGTTTAACGAAGGAGTCATTGTTTTTCACACTCGTTAATCTCTCTCATTCTTCCGCCTTAGCCAACCACCCCCGACCCCCCTGCCTACATGGAAGTTATTAATCTCTGACTCTCTGCACAGTGTCGGAATCTAATAGTGTTGACAAAGTCAGACTCCATGATAAGATTCTCCTTGCTGTAAGCGGAGAATATTTGCCAGATCCTGAGAGGAATACCAATGGATACAAGGATCCACTAGAGAGCAAAAGCTCTTAATCGAACTCTATTTGCTCGGCTTTCACTCTTTTTTTAATATCTGTTTCCCCCTTTTGGATTGTTTATGGAAATTAGTGTGACTGGCAAATAAAAAGAACTCCAAAAATGACATTCCAATAAAGAGGACAAATGCTACGACAGATTCAGAGGCTGCGTGCAAACATGAATTATTAATAATCTTGTTTGACACCTCACCTCAATCAAAGAAACATGAATTAGCAAATTACAGATTATTGGATTCCTGGCGATTCCTATTTATTCTTTTCAACACTGCAGGGAAACTCTTCCAGTCAGATGCTGAATATCATAAAACTTATCAAACTCCAAAATCAAAAGAATAGCAAATTACAGTATTATTTTGCTTAAAATGAGGCCTATTTTTACTTATCATTAAAGATTCAACTTTATACAACTTTAACTGCTCTATGATCTAACATTTATGGTACAATGATACTCTAGAAAATAATTTGACTTGTCTCTGAGCTTTTTATATTTTAAAAGCAAAAGAGTCATTCCACGATACCGGTACGATTTGAGTCCATCTGACCTTTTTCTGTGTATTTTATCTATTGGGTCACCAAAATATATTTTTAAAAGCTTTTTGTATTAATTGAAATGTCTCCTTTAATAATGTTTAAAAACATGACATACATTTTATCTTCATATTAGAAATTATTTTGTTTTTTTTTTCAGTTGACCACCTATTTTGTCGTGTCCCTCAATGCCTTCTATGAAAGTGTACTTGGAATATGAATAATAAAATGAGAAAAAAGTCATTCATTTTGCCATTCCCATAAATATCCATCTGTGCTTTTTTGCTGGTAATGTTTTTTCTAAGTAAATTCGTGATTATTCATTAAAATAACATAATTTAGTTCCGTACCTCAGTAACCCGTCAACCCCGTTACACAAACAATTCTCCCCTTATAAAAATAATGAACTACTTATGTGACATCATTAATAGGAAGTGACATCATAGAAGTCTTCTGAACAACATGAGCAGACTTCTGAACAGACACAGGCAAGTTACCACCTTCTTTAATAAATTATAACTAAATTATGTTGTGAAATTGTGTTTGTCAAGCTTAACGACTCAACCCTGTTACATCAATTAAAGATAGAAAACTGTTACTTGTGAAAATTATCTTTGTTATTTCAACATTATTCATGATTTCTTAATATCATGCATGCCATGCGCTCTAGATTTAGAGTAGTGGCCAATTTGGGCAAAAAATCACAACCCCGTCACACCTACATTTTTATTATTATTATTTTTGTTAAGTTTATGAAAAAGTAATTTAAAGTTAGTTGAATTTTGTCTGAAATGTTCAGGGCAATCATAAAATTACTGATGTTAGTTCAAATTCTGAAGTTAAGCCTTTGATCGAAAATAAGTTTGCTGTCACAAAAAGTGCCCATTTCAGGCTTTAGTATAGAAAAAGAGATTAGATTTTATGTAACTTTTATATTTGCAATTACTGAATTAGTGTGAGGGACATCTGGTTAATAGGAAAATGTTGATTTTATCACAAATACATTTTATAATAATATTCAGAGAGCTTCCATAGTGTCCATAACTTAAAATAATGACCAATAATAATAGGGATTTGATGCCTGAGATGGGAAAATATGTTTTTCTGGAAGTTAAATATGTCATTAATGTTGTGGAGTGTTCAGAAAAGTAATACATTTTGGTAAAAAAATCTAAAAATGTCCAACTCATACTGGTTTCGTGGAATGACTCAAAAATCCCATTTACAGGAATGCACTTATAAGAGTAAACCATTTCAGAAGCTTTAAAAGCAGAAATGGAAAGCTTGTATTTTTGTTAAAGCACTAACACTTGTTTCTTTTCATTTTTTTCTTTTTTAGCCTACCATCTTTTCGTGGTGCTAATACTTTTCTAAGAAATAGAATGGTTAAGTGGTGTAAGTGTAATTCCTGTGGGTAGAGTTTGAACCTAAATCACCAGGTATACCAGCCATCACTGGTGTCATGACAATGGAGCTGAAAAAATGTACACAATGTCAGGAATGATTTGATCAAACTAGTCTAATGACAACACATAAGTCTCAAAGGCTATACTTTCAAACAGTGTCTATATTAATGTTTATAGCTAACATTATGCTTCAAATGCTGCTAGCTATCTGACAGCATACTTTGCCTTAGCTGTTAAGGTGGAGTCACATTTGTGCTCTGCAAAATCCAGTCATTTCAATAGGAATCCAGGACTCAGGACATTGGGGGTTTTGCATGAGCGTGATGTTCAAGTTTCAAATTTACGTGTTGACCAACGGAAAGTTACTTGGTTTGAAAGTGACTTCGGTGTGAGCTGTACTTTAAACATCGCTTTACTATTGACAATAGACAATGGACCTTTTTTGCCCATGAAATTTTGAAGATGTGACCACACCTTAAAACAATAATCACCATGAAAACAATTTTAGAAAACTGTCTTTAAATTGGAGCAGCGCTGTTGGCAACACACATTTAGAAAGACATTTTTGGCTGTAGACTGTTGTGTTTTTTGAAAGGCCCACCACACTCTTAAAAATTAAAGATCCAAAAGGGGGTTTTCAAAGTGATGCCATAGAAGAACCCTTTCGGGTTTCCCAAAGAACCTTTCAGTGCACAGTTCTTAAGAGTCTACACTAAGTTTTTCTAAGTGTGAAGAACATTTTAAAGGTGCCGTAGAACGTCTTTCCAAAAGATGTAATATAAGTCTAAGGTGTCCCCTGAATGTGTCTGTGAAGTTTCAGCTCAAAATACCCCATAGATTTTTTTTAATTATTTTTTTTAACTGCCTATTTTGGGGCATCATTAACTATGCACCAATTCATGCTGCGCGGCCCCTTTAAATCTCTCGCTCCCTGCCCTCCCAAGCTCTCGACTATAAGTGCAGTTATACAGTGCATAAACAAAGTTCACACAGCTAATATAACCCTCAAATGGATCTTTACAAGATGTTCGTCATTCATGTTGCATGCATGCATCGATTCCTGAGAGTATAGTATTTATTTGGATGTTTACATTTGATTCTGAATGAGTTTGAGGCTATATGCTCTGTAGCCATCTGCCATTTTTCGCTATTGTTCTTGCTTGCTTACCTAGTCTGATGATTCAGCTGTGCACAGATCCAGATGTTAATACTGGCTCCCCTTGTATAATGCCTTGAACATGAGCTGGCATATGCAAATATTGCGGGCGTACATATTAATGATCCCGACTGTTACATAACAATCGGTGTTATGTTGAGATTTGCCTGTTTTCCGGAGGTCTTTTAAACAAATGAGATTTATGTAAGAAGGAGGAAGCAATGGAGTTTGAAACTCAACATATGCCTTTTCCATGTACTGAACTCTTGTTATTCAACTATGCTGAGGTAAATTCAATTTTTGATTCTAGGGCACCTTTAAAGTCACCATGAAATCAAAATAGACAATTCTTTTTTTATCAATATTGATTTATTTATTATAAATTATTTATCTGTATTTTTTAAATTAATGTGTCCTCATAATCTTTAATCAAAATAACCCCCTCCCTCTTGAAGCGACATCTCTTCTCTTCTCTGATGATATGTTTACTGGTGCGAGGATGGGACAACCTGTCACTCACATGGGATCTACCAATAGCAAACCACAACCATCCAATTAATTCCCCATGGACAAAATCAAGTCCCGCCCAATTATTATTATTTATTTATTTTTTTTGTCCAAGAAGCCATTTCACTTGGATATATGTCATGATAGAGAAGAAAGGAGTATTGTAACTTCCATTTCATGCCATTTCAAGACACCAGTTCGAATCTCATTTCGGAGCTGGTCGCATAGGGCAGGTTACATTTGGTGCCGTGACCCGGATGGGAGTGAAGTTTAGGGGGGTGAGTGTAAAAGAGGCCAGCTAGAAACAGCTCTGAGAGTAAACCTCACTCCCCTGGCCTCAAGAGGCACACTAGGGACTGACGCTAGAGACTGCGGTCTTTAGCGCCCTTGTTAGTGCACCCACCTCCAATTATGGAGACACCGAATCGAATCCCGCTTACATATTAATAAAGAACCATTATTTTTAAGATTGAATGAGTATTTTTAAAATGGCATGTCAAGTTACAAGTATTGTCTAATTTTTTTCAAATGAGCCTAATCACAGTCCTTAAGAATGATTGGTCGTTTAAGCAATCCCACCGACTAATCAATTTGGAAATCTTGGCCCAAAACTCAAAAAGCCTTAATGGTCCTAAAAACAAGATTCAGCTTTTTTCCTTTGAATCTTGGGGTGAAATCTGACATGGACAAGTTTTCGTGACATTTACCTGTCTATAAAAATGTATCTCGAACAATGGCAATTAGCTAGATTCTGCTCATGGAGGTCCCTGCCTCTGGGCTGCTCTGTGGTTTGCCTTAGTAACCACTGCATCTCCTTCAGCTGCTCTGCTCCCAGGTTCTAAGAGACTGCAATCCTTTCTCACACGTTCATTTCTCTCTCTCCAATGCTTTTTCTGGCAGGGCCTATTTCTGATACCTGCCTGCAGGCAATGTGAAGAGAAGGGGGAGTCGGTCCCCACGGTGATTAGTCTAACCAACCATGAGAAAGGGTTTGTCCTCCAAAGCAGAGAGAACGAGGCCCTCCAGTGAGCTCGCCAGGCGGCCGGAGGAATCATACCTCACATTGCCAAACAGCGAGAGTCCCTCAGGCACTATGGCTGCGACTGACCCAACGTCAAAGAGTAACCCATCATTCTCAGGCCAGAGGAATAAAAAAAGAACCCATCAGACAAGCGCAATAAAGCTTGACGTGAGTGTTTTGATTTCTGCCATCGTAAATGTATAGCTGTATTTGTTGAAGTATTTCTATTACCATATTGGTCAGAGGTTTTCAATTTCAAATATTGTCTGAATGGAACATTTTTGATTGCTTTACATAGCATTTTCAAATATGGCTAGCTAGCAACGACATGTGTAAAACTAAGCATAGCCCTCATAATCAGAGCTGTCCTGAATGTTTCTTTCTATGCCTCAAAACTTTCTGCAATGTTGCAAGATTTTGAAGCTTTCCCTGGAGAAACGACCTGCTAAAGCAACTGAAATCAGCAGTTGGCGAGTGCCCACTTAAGGAGACCTCCACAGCCCTGATAAGAGCGAGAGTCTGAGGTAGGGAAGATAGAAAACACTCCATATGTTCCATTAGGAGGACATTACAAATACTTGAATGAGAGCCTGAAGCTGCCATGTGTACAGTATGAATCAGTACATTTTCCTGTAGCAAAACCATGTTGATTCCTCTAGAATCATGAATATTATTTATTTAAAGCTGCTGTCCTCAACTTTTTTGTGTTCAAAATTTACAAAAATTATATAATGAGAATGTACAACATGAATCCATTTTCCAAACCGTGTTTTTGTCTAACCCTGAATAATTATGGTACACTTATAATAAGTGTTTATATTCGGACTATTTCAGACCTGACTGGTAGGACTCGCTGCAGAGTATCACAGTAACTGCGTGACTCGCCATAGACATACACAGAGAAAAGTAGCTCCGGCTACAATGTTCTTCCGCAAGACGCTTGCAGTTCTGTTTATTAACCGCTAGAGGGCCAAAAATTGCAGACAGCAGCTTTAAAAGATTTCTTTTTATGTCACTTCAGACAAATTTAAATAGTACGGAAGAGGATTAGGCCCAAGCAATAATAAAAAAAATTATTAAAATCTCGAGATTGAAGTAAAATTTTGAGAAAAAACTCGTTAAATTTTGAGAAAAAAAGTCGAGATAAAATGTTGAGAATAAACTCATTAAATTATGAGAAAAAAGTCGTTAAATTTCGAGAAAAAAGTAGATAAAATGTTGAGAATAAAGTCATTAAATTAACGAATTTGTTCTCGTAATTTAATGAGTTTATTCTCGTAATTTAATGAGTTTATTCTCGTAATTTAATGAGTTTATTCTCAACATTTTATCTCAACTTTTTTCTCGAAATTTAACGAATTTGTTCTCGTAATTTAACGACTTTTTTCTCGTAATTTAATGAGTTTATTCTCGTAATTTAATGAGTTTATTCTCAACATTTTATCTTGACCTTTTTCTCGAAATTTAACGACTTTTTTCTCGTAATTTAATGACTTTATTCTCAACATTTTATCTCAACTTTTTTCTCGAAATTTAACGAATTTGTTCTCGTAATTTAACAACTTTTTTCTCGTAATTTAATGAGTTTATTCTCGTAATTTAATGACTTTATTCTCAACATTTTATCTCAACTTTTTTCTCGAAATTTAACGAATTTGTTCTCGTAATTTAACGACTTTTTTCTCATAATTTAATGAGTTTATTCTCGTAATTTAATGAGTTTATTCTCAACATTTTATCTTGACCTTTTTCTCGAAATTTAACGACTTTTTTCTCGTAATTTAATGACTTTATTCTCAACATTTTATTTTGACTTTTTTCTCGAAATTTAACAACTTTAATCTCAAGATGGTTTTATTTTTTTATTATTGCTTGGCCCTAATCCTCTTCCGTAAAAAAGCACATAGCAGCAATAATAAAACATAAATAAAGTTTTCTTAATAAAATGTGACACTTGCTTTCCCATGCAAAACCATGTTGATTCAACAAAAATGTTGAATTTTATTCATTCATAAGATAAAGTGATTTTTAAATCACTTTTCTATCTACAAATCTATCTATCTATCTATCCATCTACAAATCTGTCTGTCTATCTAACTACAAATCTATCTATCTATCTATCTATCTATCTATCTATCTATCTATCTATCTATCTGTCTGTCTGTCTGTCTGTCTGTATTTTGTTGTTTTAGACCCCACTGACTTTCTTTGTATGAATACAAACAGCTAATTCTAATTGTGGGTGAACTAATTAACTTGTATTTGTAACATTTCTTAAGTACAGTGGTGTTAGTGAATCGAATAAACCCCTCACCCTTGAGCAATAGTAGTAGTAGCTCTTGCCTTAGCAAGTGGTGCTCATAATAACATGTTATTTCTGTCTTTATTGGTTCCCGAGGGAAAAACACCTGACAATATAGGTATGCCCATAACACCTGAAGCAGAGCAGCAGTTTTTTACTCACAACATCCTCCACTGCATGAAGTGACAGTCTGCTCAATGTCACCCCATGCTGTCCTCCTCACCTGTGGCCAACGGCACGTGAATAATTCAACATCTCTGTATTATTAATGAAGAATGAGCTGTAAGTAATGGCCGATGCCTGGGGCCATTTACAGTGACAATGCTGAACACAATTCCAGAAGCGAGGAAAAACCCATATAAACAACTCGCCGTTTCCCTCAGGAACATTTAATGCCATGTACGTTTACCATTTCATTCCCTGCATTATCATAGCTAGAGTTACACTTAAAGGGCAGACAGGAAAGAATGAATTGGTAAAAGGTTAAAGCTAAATTACGTTAGCTGGGCAAAATGTCTGAGCTGCATTTTAAGGACAATCACACACTGGTATAAAACCTCGCAAACATCTTTGTGTTCTCCCTATTAAAGAAGGGTAATATTTAAAGATATTATTCTGACATAGAGAGGAAAGAAGAAAAAAAAGCAATGAAAATTAGAGAGTTACAAATAAGAATTCCATACTTTTTTTCTGAGAAAACACCACAGAAAATACAAGCATGGCTGATGAACTACAAGGAAATCTTGGTAAATGTCAAACCAAATAACTTTTGTGGCTGTAAGCATTAAAAATGGCATTTTCCCCAAAATCCTATATTAGTATAAAAGGCCCCTGTACCTCAAAATGAGCAACACATTGGTATATTCTGTAGCTCTGGTATTTTCTAGCAGGAGATTGTAATAAATAATCTCATGTAGCCAGATTTTTGATAAAGTTTGGCCCAGTTTACAGCATATTCTAGCCAAGAACCACCCACTTAGACAGGAAGAGACCTTCTGACTGGCATGCGAAACAAGCAACCTCAGTTCACTTTCTTTTTATGTGCTGTTTGGGCCAGGTAAATCTGAAATAAATATAATAATACCACAATAATAGACCAACGTGAAAAAAAAAAAACTCAAAAGAATGCACCCGTCTCCATGAACAGTTCAAAGGCATTTCATCTGTAACACAAAAAACAAACAAAATTGCAAATTACACAAAACCAGCCAATTTCAGTCAAGCTGGAATGTTTATTAATAGTTTGCAGTAGCGTGAGTATAAACAAAGCTGAAAAAGCAGACTAGTTAGTAGATTTCTTAAAATAATAGCATGTAAAATTTTATATATATATATATAAATAAAAAATTGAGGGGGCTTTTACTAACATAATTTATGTTGTTGAATAAAATGTGAAAATACATTGAGCTTGTGTTAAACACAGACCTTCCTTCAAGCATTTACCTAAAAACCCATTCAAAAAACCCATTGACTTCAGGATGATGGAACCTGAAAGTGCAAAATTGCAAACTTTGACTTCCCAGAACTTACGAAATAGCTGCTGATTGAATCTTTAGCAAGTGCTTTCCAATTTTGTATGCAATATGCATCAGACAGCCCAAAAACATCAGTCCATTCAGACTAGCTATAGTCATCCAGATAACATGAAGCCCTTTCAAAAAGCAACTTTTCTTATCTTATTGAGTACAGAGCCAACAAATGTGTAACAAATCTGTTTTGGACACCTCTGTCACCAGTAATGATTTTTATGGTTAAATTGCATCTCAGATGACATTAAATGTGTCTAAATCTTGTTTACAAGTCCTAAATATTATAAATACATATTCTCCAGTGTCATTTTGATTTATTTGTTCCTGTATCAACAGCTTAAAATTTCATTTAACGCTATTCCTCTTCTGACACAGAGACACTTTTATGACAGAGACACCATGGTGTCTCACCCACGAATATAAACACATCACCACAACCTCAAACACCGCATCAGTGTCACATATAAAGTCATTGAAGCAGAAAAAAGTTAATTAATTTCAATCTTTATTTCTCCAGGACTGCCATATTAGACACAGGACTGTCATACAGCGGATGGACACTGGTCTTTCAGGTCCGTCCTCGAATATAACCACCTTTTATTTGGCACATGGCTGGAGCTTTAGAAAATGCTTTGACATTAAGCTCCCTTTGCATGCTTCCCCGTGGAACACGGCATGCAGATAAGAAAGAAACGGCCTCTAAACTGCAGGTAATGGAGTATTCAACCTTCTGCAGTCCTTATCTGACACCTCCCCAGAGGAAAGACGACCCGTCAACACTGCACTTCGCCCTCACCCCTGACTTATGTCTACAACACGGATGACATTGGCGGCTATGTGTCCGTACACAAATAAACCATGTTAAGAAGTGCTGATCAGCCAAAGTGAAAAAGCTGTGCTGCTTCCTTTGAGTTGTTGCATGTACATGAGTCAAGAACATGCTGTTGGAAAGACATTTTAATACTGTTGTGATGACCACACATTCAAAACTGCTCAGCTAATGAACTACTGTAGGCTTTTTTGGTATGTCATCAAAAACAACTATAATATCTACAAAAAAAACGATGCTAAACAGTTTTCTGAGCCATTTTTGCAGGGTGGATGTGTAAAATCAGTTCTCCTCATGTGCAAACAGGTGAGTCACCACAGCTGTAGTTCCTCACATTAACTATGAACATGTTCCACTAATATCTGACAAGTTATGCCATAATTTTGAACAGCATGGGAGGAAGGAGTAAGATGTGACTAAGGCCATGTTTACACCTGGTATTGAGATGCATTTTGTTCGTTCTGATTACAAGTGGACGGCGCTAAATACAGGTAAACGTTTTGAGCTTGTCCACGTTCAACCACTTCAAGTGGTAGTCGAAAACGCATTAGACTAGATTGCTTTCATAGTTGAAACGCTCATGTGGTCGAATGCCTTCCAACAGCTACAAAAAACCGCCTACTGACCTAATGCATGAACATTATGGGAAGCGCGCTAGCCAGACGGGATTTAAACTTTATCGGCTGAAGACCGAAGTTTGGTTTGAAGACAAAAAATGTACCAAGCACAATGTTCTCTCACCGTTCCTCATTTCTAACACACACTCACAGCGTTCGGTGGGGTCTTGTGGCTATCAGAGCAGAAACAAAGGCAGTCGTCTCCGGTCGTGTTCATATTTAAATTTAAAGAGCTTAGTTCATTCATTAGATCGAAAGATCTGAAAAAGCCCACACATTTACCTGCCCAGTCCCTCCCCTTGAAGAAATCAGGACAGGACAACTAAATTAGTAAATGTTCCCATTTTCTTCCCATAAATAATAATAATAATAAGCGAATGAGATCCGCAAACACTATGATCTTCCCTGGCACGAGGAGCATCCAGAGGTCTAGAACCATGGGCAGAAAGCAGAGCGGGAGTTCTCTGCATGAAGATCGAGCACTGAGAGAAAATATTGAATGGGATCGGATCGAGTGTGTGAAGGAAAAGGCTCTCCACGTTCATGGACAAGGAAGCCAGTCTAGTTTGGCTTTGAAGTTCTGGCCTGAAAGGAGAGATGGAGAGACTGATCATCGCTGCCCATGATCAAGACTCAACACCAGGTACCACCAATGCAAGATCCTCAACTTGCAGGTCGACAGTAGATGTAGAACATGTGGAGTATCCGAGGAAACAGTCAGTCACATAATTTCTGGTTGGCCCACACTTGTCTGACTATATACAGACAACGACATAACAATGTTGCCAGCTACATCCATTGGATGATTTGCAAGGAACTTGGTGTCGAAGTGCCCAACAAGTGGTATGAGAATGTCCCAGTAGTGAACACAGATGGCTGTACCATCATGTAGGACAAGGGTGTGTTTACCGACCCTACCATCAGTGCAAACCGCCTGGACATCATTGTCCACAACAAGAAGGACAAGCTGTGCCTGCTTACCAACATCGCAATCCCAGTGGACCACAACATAGTGGAAAAGGAGAGCGACAAGCTCACCAAGTACAAGAGCCTGGAAATCGACATCAGCAGATCCTGGAACATGAGAACACAGATAGTGTCAATTGTGATAGAAGTCCAGGGACGCATCAAGAAAGGTTTCCACAGATACTTGGACCAGATCCCAGGGAAGCCAAGTGCCTTCAAAGTGCAGAAGATCACACTGTGTGGGACCGCACACATACGCAAAGTAAGGAACTCCCAAGGACTCTGGTTGAGTCCCGGATAGTGACAGAGGGATTCTCAAGGAAAAAATAATAATAATAATAATAATAACAATATATATATAAAATATATGATTAGTAATATTATATAGTAATATTATATATATATATAGTGGTGGGCATAGATTAATTTTTTTAATCTAGATTAAAATGGCTCATTTGAATTAATTCAGAATATGTGTGCTACCCAAATAATGACTAAAAGTAAGTCTTTGAGAACGGGTTTCTCAAGCCAGGTGGCGCATTAGACCAGGATCAAACATAGTAGTTTGACGACGACTCTTCCCCTGCGCTACATCAGTGCTTGGCCCGGCATCTTCCGCATTAGCTACGGGATGCTTTGCGTTTAGGTGGTACTTGAGACTGGAAGAACTCCTACAGTAAACTAATTCCGCATTGCACAAGGTGCAAACAACCTTAGTCTTGTCGAGGTTTCCATTGGGAAGCTTCTTAAAAATAAATTTTGCCTGAAGCAAACCCGGCGGCTTCATAGCTGCATCCATGTTAGCACGTCACGTTTGATGTGGTAATTTCACAGTAGGCATACACACAGGTTCGAAGACTCGTTCTCGCCCCCTACAGTGCAATTCGGCTAGGTATACATCCGCGCTAAAATATCAAGGTGAAAGTCATCATAGCTTGCGTAGTATAGACCCAGCTCCCAACCCAACTTTGAGAATAGATTAACGGCGATTTTTTTTTTAGCGCCCAGTAAGAGTCTCATGTTAACACAGCACGTTAACGCCGATAACGGCCCACCACTAATGATATTTATTTATTTTTTATATAAAAAATAAATTTCACACAGCTTAATTTTTTGCCTGAAAATTATTATCCCAATAAATCTCTTTTCTGTTCCACAGATAAAATTAGAGCAGACAAAGTTGGAATGACTTGTGAATAATGACTTATTTTTCATTTCTGGGTGAACTATTCCTTTACCCTCTTTCCCAACAACCCCCTAACCCAGTCATAATAAACATCCTCTTCTTGAAATGCCTAGTTCTTCGTTAATTTGTTTTTTATTACACAGAAAAATCCAGCAGAGCACTAAATGACCCACATGCAGCAGGTACATGGGCTCTCTTGGCCCGAAGAATGGCGAGTTCAATCCATCTCTTTTCATGTTTCGAGCCATCTCACGTCATTGTGACCTTCTCAAAGTCAGTGCCCTAAATCGGTTTTCATCCGTGTAAGCTGTGACCTTTCCAGCTTGGAGGCTTTTAGCCTTACCTGCAGCACCACACAGCTCCACCACCTGCTCCAATAGCACAGCCTGACAGAGAGCTAATGCTTCAGAGATCAACCAATCTCATTCACATCCTCGATGCCAGTCCATGGCATTTGTGTATTCAACCTTCTGAAATTCAACTTCAATAAACGGGGAGGATTTTATGACACCTCATGACATGATATGATGGCACATACAGCTATGTGATATCACTCTGGTCTGCTGCTCGCATTTTACAAGCTATTAGTTTTGCTCTTTTTGTTTAGGAGACGGCAGAAAATGGAAAAATTCAGTCGTAGTGGACAGACAGACTAGATAGATAGATAGATAGATAGACAGACAGACAGACCATGGAAAGGTAGTTTGAGAACTGAAAATATTCTGCTACTGTATGACACACACACACACAAATGTTTGAAGCGCATAAACAGATTGATTTGATTAACACAGCACAGCAGGGAAACCAATCAGTATGCCAGTGTTGTTATTAAGGACGGAAGTAGATGTGTTTGTACACAAGTCCAGAAATACTGCAATTAGCAAAGCATAGAGAACAATTATAGCATAATAGTTTCGATTACTGGTAATGGCTGAAACATATCTCTGCATGGTATCTATTAAAGTAGTGATGCCATATTGCAGAGAATGAAACAATAAGGACTTTTATCTGGAGAACTATTACTGATGCTCTCTACGCATTTGCTCAAAGGTTAAGTAGTTTGCTGTCTTTGTCTCTCTCTTCTTTTTTTTTTACTAGAATTATATCAAAAATAATTATAATAACTTTTTTTTGTGCTCTATCTTCAAAAAGGCCTGGGTATGTAATTACTCACATATTGTTGTGAAAAGGGTCAATTATAAATAATAATGTCCAAGATGACAAGAATGAAAAATAATTTATAAATGTAGCTTACAAAGCCAAATTCTTAGAAATGTAATTTTTGTATTCAGGTTGCTCTTGTTTTTGAAAAACAGTCAAACCAATTTTAACAAAATATTCATTGTAACAATATATTCAATCAGTCTAAAAATCAATGTACTTATTAACTAAACAGTAACAACAAATTGTATTTTCTTTACACCTTGAATACACATGAGTTTGTGAATTTTTAAATCACTTTCAAACATATTTCACAAGGTATTTTAACAGCTCACAATCTTCTTGAATCATGAATATGATTTTTTTTCTTTAAATTATACCATTTGACAACCTGAACTAACCCTATGCCATAAAATATAAAATGATCAGGGGCCGTATTCACAAAACATCTTATGGCTAAAGTAGCTCCTAACTTGCCGATTTAGGAGAAACTCTTAAAAATAATGGCCGTGTCAGTCCTAATTATAGGAGTCCAAAATTTTTGCTCTAAGAGTATTTCACAAAGCATTTTATCGCTAAAACTAGCTCCTAAATCTGTGAAACATTAGGAGTAGTCAGGAGGACTCCTAAGTCACTAAGACCAAATCACAAACAGTCCTAATCCACCCAAAGACACTGCACACTATGAGATAATAGCGATAGAGCCTTGGGTGCTGAACCTTTTCTTCATAAATGCAATACATATTGATTTATAGATTTGAATCTATGATGAGACACCAAAAATAAGTCTTTAATAAATAAATAAATACTGTCCGATGGACAATACCTGTGGCAGTGGTTTTCATGAGTTCACAAAAATGATTGAATAGAGTAATAAAATATATAATAAGCGTATTTGGTGTGCTGTCCAAGGGGATCGAAGGCTCCGAGCTTGGAATTCAGCCCAAACCCAAAGTTCTCCCCGTATCCCCAGCCAAGAGTGAGGAGCAGGGTGGTGGAAGGATGCAGAAAACTGTCAAAGTAAGGCAAGCCGGCTCTCATCTATAGTATTTATTCCTCTTCCTGTGCTGATTATAAAGATAATTTAAAGGTGCTACAGAGGATGTTTTGTTTTATACATTTTTGCAATATTACTTGAAACTGTCTTTACTAACTGATAAAAGACTATTTATTAGGTGCACTGAAAGGAATAATATTAATATACATCATCTGTGCACGAGGTAGGGCCTTAAAAACATCAGCCAATCGTTTACGCGATCATCGCGTAAACGATTGGCCCTCTGGCTTTTCAATCACTGCCATGACGTTCCTTGTGAGAGACGAGCGCGGCTGCGCGCTCCAGTAACTTTCCACACTCCACAGGCGCCGCATGCAATGTTTTTGTCAAGGAGACAGGAGTAACAACTGCAGATTATGAGTTACCTGCGGTGAGTCCGACATAATGAATCCACTAACATGACACAGCGAATGCCGGTGGTAAACACTCGAGTTTTGGGAGGCGTTCCCTCGAAAGGAGGGGGGGTTGTTCTTACGCATGCGCTCGTTTCAAAAACTCAGTAACAGTCTTTGGTTTCTCAGTCGACGAAAAGATCCTCTTTTGCACCTTTAAAGACCGTATAAAGACTGATTATAAAGTTCCTCCCAAACCAACTTTCTCTCCATTATATAATTTCTTGTTTATGGGTTTCTTGTCACATGACAACAAAATGGCTTCCTGCAAATTAGTTACACCAAACTGACTTTTTTTTTCTCTTCCAAATCAACTACTTTTTCAAAGTACTTTTAATCCACAAGAATTTCAGTTTTTTACAATCAGTTGCATCAACTTGACATTTTTTACTTTATGCAATGAATATTAGTTCAGTCATTGTCTGTATGAACTGCATTTCTGAATAAATGAATAGATCGATCAACCAAACATGAGTTATGTAATTTCCCTGAAGTTCAATATTAAAAGCACCCAAAATGAACAAAGAAATGACAAGTTTCTCTTTTGTTCATCATGATATTTTGTCTCCTGCTCTTTCTCTTTCTGTTTTGACCGACAAAGATGTTGTTTCAGGCCAAAGCCGTGTAACGTGACTTCAAGTTCCGACAGCATATCAGATTCCAAACGTGATCCCAGCTCTCCATCGCTCATGTTCGGATGTGCACAAGCGGTTATGCTTTGATACAGCGTCAGCCATAAATCTCTCATTTAATTTTCCTCAGAGAGACAAAATTTAGAAAAAATGGTCAAAACACACATAGGTCAGTTTTCGTGAAACAGATTAAACCAAGTACTAGAGCAAACAGCAAATTCATTGTAGAAACACTATTGACAGTGCAATTTAATCCAAGACTAAGATTAATCTGTGTCTGGGAAACCGGCCCTCAGAAGTTCATGCACTGATGTGGACGTGTAGAGCAGGCCGGCTCTTTCCCGGTGGGGTTTCTAGACAAACAATTTCTTATGTCATGCTTCCGTGAACACACATCTAATATGTACTCTTGGCATACACTGCTGGCTGCAAACACATTGAAAGGCAACCAGTGTTGATTCCACTGAGACGGCGGTATTGGGGGGGGGCTGGCAAAGTGAGCTGGGCCAAGTCCAAATTCAGGTGTAAGCACTTTTTTCAGGTAGTTTTCGGATTTTTTTTTCTTTTGCGGAGGTGATTTATTTTGAGTACAAAAAGAACAGAGGCTATGTATAGGAGCAGTTTGAAGTCTGCTCTTACATAAATGCCCTGTAGGGATAAAAGTCCTACACTAAACTGCAGTTTCTTGTGCTGCTGTGGATTGAAAGCTGATCCATGTTATTTTTTAAGCTGTCATTTTATAGGGTCTGTCAGGTGAAATCTAAGTTACATGTGCACTGATCATTAATCATGTGTGAGTGAGTAAATGTGTGTATTTTTCAGTAGGGCAGTCCAAACACTAACACTAAATCTACACTGTAAAGGACAGATTTACGTTTAATATAAGGCACAGTTGAAGGACACCAAGAGAACTGATTGGGGCTTTATATCTATTACTGTTATGCTCTAATGCACTGTGTGTGGCTTGAAATGACAAAATTGCAGTTACTAATTTAGAGCCCAAACATCTAAACCGACCTAAATCCCATACCTCGTCCTGACCAAGGAGGTTTACGGTACTTGGAAAAAGCTTTCTCAATGGCAGCTGTTCAAAGGAAGAAATCTGAAATTGAGTATTTCCCTACTATATAGTATGTGAAAAACAGTACGCCATAAGAGTATTATGTCTGAATACATAGTATTCGAAAAACAGTAGGCGAATAGTCACAGGATAACCTAATACCGTTGAGATTCTGAAGTGTCTATTCTATGGACGCTTTACTATCCCATGAGGCCACGGGAGGGGATTTATGAATGGAAGTATAGTGACACAACTGACACTTGTAGGTCACGTGACAGTAACAACATGGTGGATGTAGTATGTCCGAATTTCTTTACTACCCATATTCATACTATATAGAGCATACTTTGTTAACGGTCACGCCGTAAATTCGAATTCAATGTAGTACCTACTCAGACAGTACATGATTTCAAATGCACTGTCAGTCCTGGATGCAGGTTGCCAACTATTATCAGTGAAATATTGCATCAGGATATCCCCCCCTCCATATACTATGGAGCTCCTAATATGAGATGGGGGAAAAATTGTTTGTCAATGCTTTTGCATTGTCTTGCAAATGTTATGTGTTCCTCGATAAACTTTGCATTCACTCGCAAAATGTTTTGTGAGTGAACGCAAAGTTTCTCGGGGGAACCTAGAACATTTGCGAGAGAACGCAAAAACATTGGCTTATTAATTTTCCTCCCATCTAATATTTTTTCCACTACCATGTCCCTTTAGGGGCATATAGTATATGCCCTTGTGAAAAAGTAGTACACTTTAAAGTATATTATGGAAATTATATACTTTAAAATAATATTACTTAAGCATGAACTGAATGCAATTTTTTTAACACTTAACTGCATGTTAATTGTCAAGTCTGGAAACTTTCCATGGGATTTAATGGGAATTAATGGGAATAAACAGGAAATTGCAGGTTGGCCTATAATATGGAACTTAAAAGTGGTTGAAAAAACATCTTGCAGCATAATCTTGGCTAAAACAACCAGATTTTATGCAATATCAGTTTTTCAATTTTTACCCTGCACATTCCTATTTAAATACATTTTTAAACAAAAATGATTTAGTTGTTGTTTACTACAAAATTTAAAATATATTAACTTTACATGTAATATCAAATAACACACAAGAATGAATATAATCAAGTACTTTATCATGTGCTTTAGTATGTTAGTCAACACATCAAAATAAGTGTACTTCTTTAAAGCACGGCAAAAGATTTTATCATCATCATAATGACATCTTGATGTTCTTTAAATTAAAACTTTTAATTTGACATTATTATGCACTTTGTAAAAGTGTACTTAATTAAGTGTTAAAAATGGTCATGAAAGTATATTCTCTTTAAGTACGCTTAAGTGGCCTTTAATTTAATTAAAAAGGTAACACTTTAGTTTGGGGACCAGTATTAAATAGTTGCTTATAAGCTTGCATATTACTAGCATATTGGCTGTTTATTAGTACTTATGAAGCACATATTAATGCCTTACTCTGCATGACCATACTCTACATCCCTTAATCCTACAGTACGCCATACCTAAACTTAACCACTACAACATCTACCTTACTAACTATTAATAAGCAATAAATTAGGCAAAAGTTATTGGTGAAAAATTGTTCCCCAAACTAAAGTGCAATTATTAAAATGAATATCTGCAAGTACAGATTTAAAAAAACTTTTAAGAGCATATTTAATACAATTACACACACTTTTTTTTAATTTTATTTTTTTTACTTTTTTACATTATGGTAATTTTGGCCTTAAATGCTCAAATACCCATCATTTACTCACCCTCCTGTCCTTTAAAACCATTGTGACTTACTTTCTTCAGTTAAACACAAAACGAGATGTTTAGTTGAAGGTTCACACTGTTCTTTTCTATAAAATCAAATTATTTATTAGAGGTGGTTTATCACTTGGCACATTATTATGTTGCACCATTTATTTTTATATAGTGTGTCCAGGGGTCAGCAATGACTAGCTCCACTCCTCCAATTAGCATGCCAGATGACAGCAAGGTGAAAAGGTGAGATCAGCCTTCCTAAAGTCGTTCTTAAAATTCAACACTCTCCATTGCTCACAGGTCTCCGGAGAGCAAGTCTTAGCTCGCTGATCTGGAAGCGCAAACATTAAACATAGACAAAGACAAAAAAAGAAACTCATCAAGACGATGCTGAAATTGAAAGAGCAAGAGTTCAAGAAACTCATCAAGTTTAACTCAAACAAGGTCAACGTAACGTTTCACTCCAAAAAATGACACCAGCCTCTATCCTCATCTGGCTCACGGGCGGCAGGAGCCGAGAGCACGGCGGCTTCAGGTGAGTCTCAAGGTCGCCCGTATAATGGTCAAACCCCACAGAGTACAAGAAGATCTGTCTGCAAGTGAGCCAACAAACACAGCATCTGAAAACAACCATTATTATTTGGCCCTACGCAAGGAGACTCAGTCCTGCTGACATCGGCGGCCCATAGGCTCAGACGCATAGCAACCACTTAACTGGGCCCTGGGAATCCAAGGCAACTGCACGCCTCGCTAACACCCCTGTTGACAGGGCGATTCCCAATAACTCAATTTCCGGCCCAGTAATTTACTTCCAGTCCCTAGTGCCTCCTCTGCTCAAAACAGCCGATATATCGCCCAAACAAGGACTGACAACTTTTTGTTTACATAGGCTTCTTTATTTGCTGTTGTGAATATTTATGAACGTCCTGCGGGGTCAGTCGCGCTAAATTACCATGGGTTCTTATAAGTGTGCAGAAGCGGGGATCTCAAGTGCTTGTTTAGTTCATGAGCAAACTCGCTTGTGATCCAGAGAGAGAGCTAAATTCAAGCGTTCACCGCCCACGTCCTCTTCAAACAAAAGCATTTGTCTTTTTAAAGGGGTGGTTGATTATGATTTGACTTTTTTAACTTTAGTTAGTGTGTAATGTTGCTGTTAGAGCATAAACAACATCTGCAAAGTTACAACGCTCAAAGTTCAATGCAAAGGGAGATATTTTCTTTTACAGAAATCGCTGTTTAAGGACTACAACAAACGGCTGGTAGGGAATACAACAAGCTTCGAGACATCACTAACCCCAAAATTTACATAAACCCTGCCCCCTAGAACACGCAACAAAGGTGGTGAGGCCATGTTGGGCTGCTTTAGAGAAGAGGAAGAGTTGTTGTAGTAGAGTGTTGTTACCATGCCGTCATTTAACGACGGACTGCTTCACAAACGAGGGTCAATTCAGTGCTGGATTTGCACAAAAGATTAAAGGTGCCCTAGAACGTCTTTTTAAAAGATGTAATATAAGTCTAAGGTGTCCCCTGAATGTGTCTGTGAAGTTTCAGCTCAAAATACCCCATAGATTTTTTTTAATTAATTTTTTTAACTGCCTATTTTGGGGCATCATTAAATATGCGCCAATTCAGGCTGTGCGGCCCCTTTAAATTCTCCTGCTCCCCACCCCCGGAGCTCGCGCTTGCCTTAAACAGCATAAAAAAAGTTCACACAGCTAATATAACCCTCAAAATGGATCTTTACAAAGTGTTCGTCATGCAGCATGTCTAATCGCATAAGTATGCTATTTATTTGGATGTTTACATTTGATTCTGAATGAGTTTGATAGTGCTCCGTGGCTAAAGCTAACATTACACACTGTTGGAGAGATTTATAAAGAATGAAGTTGTGTTTATGAATTATACAGACTGCAAGTGTTTAAAAAATGAAAATAACAACAGTCTTGTCTCCGTGAATACAGTAAGAAACGATGGTAACTTTAACCAAATTTAACAGTACATTAGCAACATGCTAACAAAACATTTAGAAAGACAATTTACAAATATCACTAAAAATATCATGATATCATGGATCAGTTATTATCGCTCCATCTGCCATTTTTCGCTATTGTTCTTGCTTGCTTACCTAGTCTGATGATTCAGCTGTGCACATCCAGACGTCCTGCCCTTGTGCCTTGAACATGGGCTGGCATATGCAAATATTGGGGGCGTACATATTAATGATCCGACAGTTGCGTAACAGTCTGTGTTATGTTGAGATTCGCCTGTTCTTCTGAGGTCTTTTAAACAAATGAGACTTATATAAGAAGGAGGAAACAATGGTGTTTGAGACTCACTGTATGTCATTTCCATGTACTGAACTCTTGTTATTCAACTATGCCAAGGTAAATTCAATTTTTAATTCTAGGGCACTTTTAACATGACGGCACATGCTAGTCGATGAGTTTTCAACAACTACATAAATTTATCCACTAACCATTCAGAAAGATGCATTCTATAAGTTGTAACTTCTTCCTGAGTCTCTCCATGAGTGTCCGACTCCAGTTTGAACAATGTAAGGCTGAACATGTTACTGACAATCCTCATTTTGACTGCATGAGATTCTCCAGCTTTGTTGTTGTTGAGCAACCGAAGCGTGAGCTGTTAAAGCTCCGCCCTCTTCTGGAAAGCAGGCCGGGAACAGCAGCTCATTTGCATTTAAAGGGACAAAAAAAGGCGTGTTTTTGTTCACACTCAAATAGGGGCAAATTTGACAAGCTATAACAAATGATCTGTGGGGTATTTTGAGCTGAAACTCCACAGACACATTCTGGGGACACCAAAGACTTATATTACAACTTGAAAAAGGGGCATTATCGGTCCCCTTTAATGTTTCACATACATTCTTACGGGTTATTACGGATTTTTCTCCACTCTCAGATCCTACCAGCTGCGGTCATCAGTTACAATCTAGAGATAAATTACTGAGTGACGGCAAGGCTGCACTTACACCGCAATTCGAGATATAGGAATGAGGGCAGAGATTCAAGGTCAATAAAAATCCGAGTGCTGTTACAATCCGAGCAGCTTACATAAGATACATGTTGACAGCTAACAATTACAACCGCCATGCAACCAATACAGTGAAGCGTCAAGCCGTGTCAGTCAGCTTGTGACGGATGCAAGCCTTCACATTTTTTTCGAATGCGCCAAATAAAATAAAGGCGAATTAAGAAGTGGACTGTCACATTATTGTCTGTGTGCAAAGTGATGAAGTACCATTCACATCAGGTAATCTGTCTATTATTAATTTATCTTTTTAAAAAGGTGTCAAAACTGTGGCTTAGTGGTTCACACACATGCTCTGTCACACTGAGCAATGTCGCTCTCACACAAGTGTTCTCACATACTTCTTGATCCCCTATAAAAAAAAAAAAAAAAACGAATGCCTTTTCAAAAAGAAGTACAAGTAATAAACAGATGTAATTTTGAAAATTGTTTTCCTGTTGAGTACCTGTATATAATAAATAAATAAATAAATAAGCCTTTGTTTGATGAGGGACTGATAGTTAACTTCAGGCTTTCAAAGTGAAGTTAATATTCATTTTATATATATATATATATATATATATATATATATATATATATATATATATTTTTTTTTTTTTTTTTTTTTTTTTTTTAACTATCTTTTGATATCAGCATATGAAATTCTGTAATTTTTAAAACAGGATGGAATGTTTTAAAGTGAATTTTTTTTTTTTTTTTTTAAAGAATGGATTAGAGAAAGGAAATTAAGAAAAAAAAATACCTTGAATATTTCTAAATAAATAATCACTTTTTTATGATAGAAGTTAGTGTAGCACCCAGGGACATGGCAAAAAATAGCAAAATATTTAAAATATTAAGTACAGTATGTATTTACCCAATATTTTTACTGTACTCAATTGCAATATTATGATATAAGACAATAAATATCATTTCCGTATTTAACAACTGATGAAAACATAAAAAAATCTGCATAAAAGGAATGACCCTGTCGATGGCCAACGGTTTGTGCTTTCATTTCAAGTGCTTCTTGAAAACTTGAGTGCATCTGCGCTGCAATTCATAAGAGCTACCAGTGTACCTTCACCTTCCCATCATCCCTTAACCAGAAACCCAGCGCACTTGTCACCAGGCGAGTCTTTCAGCATCCCTCCTTGACTGTGCGAGTGCCCTGAGGGAGAAATGCGCTCACCAAATCCTCTCTGAATGAGAAGAGGCTGTTTTTAATGGCTCAGAGCGCTTAGTATGGCAGCAGATGGGAGTCCAGTTGGCACGGCTCTCATTATTGGAGCTTGAAGCCATCCTCCGTCCCACCGCCACCTGTCCGGCAGGTCTAATGCCACCCCAGCACCTGGCCAAACCATTACATGTTATGATCAGGGTTTGAGATGGGCGGCATCGCAACTTCTTGCTTCATTTGTCTGATCACTGGAGAGAGGAAAGCACTAATGGCGGCATATGCAGTCACCTTACTGAAGAGTGATGTTTTTCAGCTGCGAGACTTCTTCGCCAAAAGTTTTTCTTTGTTGCATCATGTTCCGTCTATTTCGGCTTATAATATCAAGCAAGAATCCTCAAAGACCCAAATATGTCTAACGCACAGATGGGGATAAAAATGGACAGCTCAAACTGTGATATTTCTCTAAACATCAGACTGAACACATAAATCATGTCTAGCAGTGATTTTATGCCCTGTGACTGGACATCATATCATCAGACGGTTGAGTTTGATCATTCGTCAGAGCTCACTGGGTTTAGTAACAGCTGATTCCAGCGGTTTCTTCGAAACTCCCAGACTCTGAAATGAGGCACTTTTAAAAAGCTGACAATGCCCATCCAGCATCCAGCATAATTACCTCCTCATTTAGATCACTAAACAGGCCTGGAAAAAAGCCAGACTTTCTCTCTGTCACTTAAATATACTTTCCACTTCTTGTCTACTTTAAAGTTTTCGGAGCTGTGCTCATGACATTAAAGGGCTGTTGGCTCACAGGGACCCAAGTTTGAATCCTTTAAATAAAGGCAGTGTCACAAAATCCACTTCCATGGTGTTTTCTTTGTTAGTAAAAGGGTCAATAAAAGGCTATTCTATATATATATATATATATATATATATATATATATATATATATATATATATATATATATATATATATATATATATATATATATTCAAATCTAGATTTTGATTTTCAAGTTTATTATAAAAACGTATTATTTTTCCCCCAAAATGCAATAAATCCATGACACGTTTTTTTTTTTTTTTTTCGGAATGCAATTAAGTTGTTGATTCACATATATGACAGCCTCTGAACTTTGTCATCAATACTAATCTTTTATACAGGCATTTGACTAAAAATACATTTAGTCGTCGCTCCCAAAATGAATTCAATGAGTCATCTTGTTAATGTTATAAATTACTCGAGTGCCTCATCTTCTTAATCTCCTCACGTAAATTATTACATTTCGATGACTTACGTTTCTTCCCCACCGTAGAAACCACCACAGGTTCATCAATGGTGGAATGGTGTGCTGTGATTGGTTGAGCGGATATATCACATTCTGCAGAGAAAGGAGTCTGGCGTTTGTCGCGTTTTGGAAAGAAAGTGAGAAAACATGACAGAATAACATTTTGGAAATCGCATTTTGCACAAAATTAATAAATGACTTTTCAATACAGACCAGATACCATACTGATTTTGGCGGAAACTCAATTTTTTTTAAGAAAATTAAGAAAAAAAAATACCTGGAATATTTCTAAATAAATAATCACTTTTTTATGATAGAAGTTAGTGTAGCACCCAGGGACATGGCAAAAAATAGCAAAATATTTAAAATATTAAGTACAGTATGCATTTACCCAATATTTTTACTGTACTCAATTGCAATATTATGATATAAGACAATAAATATCATTTCCGTATTTAACATTCTGCAGAGAAAGGAGTCTGGCGTTTGTCGCGTTTTGGAAAGAAAGTGAGAAAACATGACAGAATAACATTTCGGAAATCGCATTTTGCACAAAATTAATAAATGACTTTTCAATACAGACCAGATACCATACTGATTTTGGCGGAAACTCAATTTTTTTAAAAATGGCGTTCATCACGTTTTGGAACCAAACTCTTCATATATATATATATATATATATATATATATATATATATATATTAGGGCTGTCAATCGATTAAAAATTTTAATCTAATTAATTACATACTCTGTGATTAATTAATCTAAATTAATCGCATACATAATTTTTGCTGTGAAAGTATTAAATATTTCAATTCGTCTTCGGTGGTGACAGACATGGTCATCCACACAAACAGTAAAAAGTGCCCTACCCACGTGATTTGCAAGCCCGATACTGACAATAAAGTACCCATCACTCTCACTGTAATTCTTTCTTGCCCTCTTTGCAAAAAAATTTTTATAGCTTTGTAAGAGAAGATGCTTTTTTGCTAAGCCTGAAAAGTATTAAAAAGTAGCATTTAGAAGTTATACTAACTAATAATATAATTTTCAACCATATACAATTGAATGCACCTAGCGAACAACAACTTGCTTTGTTCTGATTTCACCTCACTCCAGTCTAAACTAACTGATTTTATAGGTAGGCCTAATTTACTACACATTGTCATTTAAATAACCTGAAAATATTGTTGCTCTTGCTAAAATACTCTTGCTAAATGGGGTAAGCACACTTATGTTCTCATTTCAGAGTTGTTCGAGTAAATGATTCATTATAGACCGTGTGGACAGATCAGTTGTTGTCATGATTCATTAAAATGAATCTGTTCAAATGAGGCATTAGGTCGCAAATTGGACATTAGCGGACGTTGGCGCGTTGCGTGCGAATCGCGACTGTTATTAGGACATCGCAAAAGATTTGTCAGCACAGAAAACACTTCACCACTGGATAGGATTTTCTTTTTGTTTACTGAAAGTGTGGTTTATGTCAGCTGCACGTGCAGGGCGCCTGTCAGAGAAGATGAGGTGACGTTCTTTTGAGCACTATTCACACCCAGCGGTTATTCAGGAAAAACATTCTCCGAATGCGCCTCGTGAAACATGGATTCGGTCTTACGAACTTTGTATTGTAACATTGTGTCAGTTGATTTAGATTATTATGTGTGAGGTAGAGAGAGTGCAAAGACGGTGCTTACTTTGAAGACAAAGAGAGCTCGTGCGCACGAGGGAGGAGCTCTGCTCGTTCTGTCCGTCAGTGCAGCAGTCACCTCCCTCCTTCATAGTAGAACGGCTCCAGGTTCAAAGGTTTACGGAATGGATTAATCAGCGTTATTTTTTTTAACGCGTTACTTTTTCTCAGATTAATTAATCGAAATTAACGCTTTATTTTGACAGCCCTAATATATATATATATATATATACACACAAACACACACACACATATATATATATATATATATATATATATATATATATATATATATATATATATATATATATGTATATATGATGTGGTTAACAAATGCGGTTAACATGCTTTATATATTTGTATTGCATATTAGTTTGATTTTTTTGGGGGGATACAAAGAAAGAAACTGTTATATAACTGTCATGAGCTTATAATGAAGACAACGTCACATTAAAAAGTCTGAAATTCTTGAAAAAAGTATATATTAATAAATGCAATTTATATAAATCATGATAAAATAAAATGATAAAAAAATCAAATCAAATCAAATAAAGCAATACCTTTCAAAAGTTTGGGGTCAGTAAGATTTTTAATGTTTTTGAAGGAAGTTTATTGTGTTCATCAAGGCTACATTTATTTGATCAAAATACAGTAAAATTGTAATACTGTGAAATATTATTACAATTTAAAACAACTGTTTTCTATCTGAATATATTTTAAAATATAACATATTTCTGTGATGCAAATCTGAAAGTTCTGCATCATTACTCCAGTCTTCAGTGTCACATGATCCTTCAGAAATCATTCTAATATGTTGGTTTTCTGCTCAAGAAACAATGTTAATAACAGTTCTGCCACCTTTTTGTGAAATGAAAGTATTAAATAAGTATTAAGTATTATTTAAAAACTTTACTGACCCCAAACTGTTTAAAATTTAATTATTTCAGACATCCTTGTCACAGTTTTTGAGAATATACAGCAGAATTCTGATTGCCATCAAAAGCTCCATTATCAGAAATGATGTTCTGTCCCTTTAAGCATATATTTGCTGATGTCATCATAACCAAGATTGTGTTTGTGAGTTAAAGAGCATCTGAGGCGAATATAGTTTCTTCCCTGGATGTCTCCGGGGATTAGCCACTATATAAGAGATGCATTTCTTGTAGTTGAAGACACAATGAAAATAATACATTGGGCATTTATCCAATAAACAAGAACAACACAAAACAAATTGAGATGAATGATGCAATTTCTTTCTCAGCCCCTTTAGGCATGGAAGTTCCTTTACTTAATTAGGTACTTAACATATGCCACTTACATATACCCAAGACGCACAATGTATTTACACGTATAACACGTATTGCATTCAGATTGGTTTGAGAAAGTACAGCCGGAAGCTTCTTTGAGCTGAATATATATCTTGTAAAGTGCAAACCTTAACATTTAGGTTATTACAGAAGGGCCGTGTGATGCAACGACTGCGACAGTGGTGCAAACCATCTTCATCCATCATACACGTAGGTAATCTGCCGCTTTTTGCCCAGATTTTGGGTGATATCCGGCGCCGAGAACAAACAGCCCATCTGTCACAAAGACTCCGCCTCAGCAAACCACCTCTCTCGACCTCAGAGAGTGGCCGCAAGATTGTGAAAATATCAGTACAATATCAACATCAGTTGCTAGTGATATAGTGCAGGAAATGAAGGATCGGAGTGCTGTCAGATGGGGACACATATATTAGGATCTGCCAACACCCAGATGACCTGAACTGCATGTAGCATCAGCCACTAAAATAATTACAAATAAAAAAAATGTATGATGGTATGGTAGGGTATGCATTCTTGATAGCTGTTTTGTACTTGCTCATGATATTACAAAACATTACAAGTTTGAATTATCCTGAATTAGAAGGAAATGGTGATAATAACTGTGATGAGATTAGTAATAAAGAAAAAAATCTTATTAAAAAGCCTGAAATTCTTGTGAAAAAATATAAATATTTTATAATATATTTTTACATGCTATTCATGATTCAGAAATGCATGGTATTTGTAATATAAATTAAACACAGTAAATAGATATACTACTGTTAAAAAGTTTGGTGTTATTAAAGTTTTTATTGGTTTTGGAAGTTTCTTCTCACCAAGACCGCATTTATTTTATCAAAAATACAGTAAAATCAGTATTATTGTGAAATATTATAACAATTTAAAATACAAATATATAATTTAAATTCAAAAATTAAGGTCAGTGCAGTGTAACCAACATTCAGGAAGACATTTTGTTGTCATGTGACAAGAAAACCATAATAAGACTGTATATTTTGGCTTTTCTTTGAGAAAGAGACACTGTTCATTTTTAGAAATATTAATATTATAAAATATTTTGAAAATAATACATGGTCTACTCACATGTTTTTAAGGTGCAAGCTAATTACCTTTTATTGTTTACCTTTTATTTTATTTTATAACTTGATTTACTTTATTTTTTATTTTACTTTTATCTTTGTTTTATTATTATTATTATTATTTTACTTGATCAAGGTACACCACTTGACATTTGCAGAAAATGGTTTTATTGCTTTCTAAAAAACCTTTGAAACCAACATGAATATAAAGAGTACCTTTCTAAGAACTTGGCACTTGTTTTAATATTGACAAAAATATTTCTATTTTTATTATTTCAGACATCCTTATTTGTCATTGACCTATTTCCCAGCCAGTAGATTTTTCTAGTTAATACTGCAGTAGTCTCAGCCTCAGATGTCACGCCCACAGACTGGTGGCTGAAAAACTGATGCATAAGGCATACAAAATGGGAAACATTTTGGGAGTTTCAAAGTCATCTGATTGGTTGAATTCTACAGAATTTCCAGAAGACGTCTGTGTCGCATTCTTTAACGGTCTACCTGGAAACAAAGCTGTTGTGAAGCCAAAACCCCCTAGTCAGTTTTACAACTGTGACAATGTGCGCTTATCAGAATCAACTCAATGCTGGATTTTCAAAAGTATGTGAAGTTTACAGCGCCATTGTTGCAGTAAACTTGCACAACGTGCTAGATGCACGCCGGTCTGTTATTGTAAGGGCATCAAATTTACATTTTCATGCCCCTAAGCATGAAGCTGAACAAGACAAACTCTGATTGGTTGAGTTACATGTCTGTCAGACGGCCTCTGGGCGGTCCTTAGCCAATGAAAGCTGCTACTGAGTCCAGACCTTCTGCCGTCAGTCTGAAGGTATGGTTACATGAGACTAAGACTGCAGTAGATACAGCACATAATGCTCATGTGTTCTCATGTGTACTACTAAATTTTTTTTTTTTTAAAGAGAGTTAAAATATTAAAAATGAGATTGTAAATTTCTAATTTAGTACTGCCCTGAAGAAGCTGCATAACATGTATTTTCACATATTCCACCAGACAAAATAATAACTTAAGTTACACAAATTATCCTGTTTAAATTATAAAAAAAAAAAAACGACGTTTTTTAATATCATGTGCTGCGCCCTCAAGCGTCAGTCACTCTTTGGTTTTAAAAGTCTAAAGTAAAGCTGTTTTTTGCATTGATGATAGACATTTATTAAATTGAAATAATCTTATCTTTTGTCCATCAAGTTTCAATTATTATTTTTTGTTCCTTTTTTATTTATTTTTTTTATTTAATGTTATAAGTTCTTAAATTATTCATACCATTATATTAGATTTTGGCTGACCTCAAACCAAATGATTCCTGTATAGAAGTGAACCCACTTCACTCATAACTGTTTGTTTGCTTTCAGCGACAAATAAAGAACATGACTAATGCACTGCAACTAGAAGCAAAATGCATCTATACTACCTTCATTTGAAGGTTTAAATTAATTTGGGACTGAAGGATTTCCGAGGATGAGGGTTTAGATTGACAGAGACAAACATGACGCCATTAAGGCTGCATTTACACGGCAAAGCCCTAATGCACAAATCTGATATTTTGAATCATATCAGATTTGTTGTCCTGTCAGTTTTATGCCATCTCTTGATATATCCATTAGTTTATGTTATTACCATGCTACTGTGTACTACTTCCATAATTCCCTGGCCTATCTGTCATGTTACAATAATAATAAAAAATAAAAAAAAATCACAAATTACAGTAAATATGAAGTGTGTAATAGTTTCTGTGCCTCTAGTGACAACAAACAGAGTTCCAAAAATAGCAAGTTTCCGTAACACCCCCCTTGCCTGTCATTGGTTGGACAGACAGATAGCCCCGCCCTAAATTCACACCATTGGTTGAGCCACAGCATTTAAATGTTTTAGGGAATTCAAACGACACAGTTTTCAACTAATAACTGAACGCGCTTTGGCCATTCATTTAGATGACGACAGCGTTTTGGGGGCATGAAAAAGGCAAACTTTTGAAACAGAGTTTCAAAGTGCAAGTTTTAAAAATGATAGCATTATTTTCTCCATGTAAACAACAAAAACGCAAATTTGTTAAAACGGTGATGTCATGCGGATGAGTATTACACGTTCAGTCTATAGGTGCGTAGTGTTTCTTTACAAAGTGACATTGCCAACTACTGGCCTAGCATGAATAATACAGCGTTTTTTGGTGCTTTCGCAGATCCGTGTAAATGGGGATAGTTTTGACAACGTTATCGTCTGTACGTGAAAAACGCAAAGAATTTTTTTTTTTCTATTTTTATTACATTGTTGTCAGGTAAAAAAAAACTAATGTTTTGGTGTTTACATGATTACAGTAAGATCTTCTATGCCAGATGTCTGTGAAAAAAGAATCTCATAAATTAATAAATAATTAATTAATAAATAAATAATTTTAATGCATTAGAATAAATATAAACAGCAGACAGAAAACAAGATAAATAAAATAATGTATAATAATAAATATAATATCAAAAATAATGGTTTTATATGCATATTTTTTAAATAAAATGAGTTTATTGACAATTATATTTGTGAAATGAGTATTCAACGCACATCGTTTATTTAATTTCATAATTTACAAGCATTATTGGTCACTGAAACGGTGTAGATAATGCAGTACATGCAGAGACCGAACCTCCAAACTATAAGTGAATACTGATCTACTGCGTTTGACCACTGAACACCACATTCAATGGCTGTAATCTGTCATACAGCTTGGGAGTTGAAGTTCTCCATATATCGCAGCTATTCTATTCCTGTCCTTCTGTATTTGTGTATTTACCACCTACATCTATCAGTATTAGCAGGTTGAGACGTCCACCGAGAGACTGTGTGCAAGAGAGAGAGAGAAGAGAGAGAGAGAGTGGGAGCGAGGGACTTGTCTGCATTTGTTTATGATCAATCAAACTAATAGGTCTCCTTGGGCATGTTGTTTACAATGGACTTATTTCCCCCAGTTCGATCATGTATTCACTGCTTTTCTCTCCCCTGTCAAAAGGAAATATGACTCTTATTGCACTTGATTCCACCAGTGAACTCACATAAGCAACTTTGGCTTGTTCCTGACATTTCAACCCCTGCATTTTTTCTCTCTAAACCAGTGTCTTTTTCACTCGTCTCGGAGCACGCTGCAAAAACATGTAATTTCTAGCTGTCCGAACTGATGGCCGTGGCAGCCTGCCCACCCCTCAAGACTAACAATCATCAGATTTGCTCATGATCCATGCAGAAGGAAAAACAGCTGCCTGCATTTGATGGGCCCTGTCAGATCCTCTGTCCTCTCGATACGGCCCTCCAAGCTCACTTCTTCCATTCATTAATTCACACCTCCTTTTAATAATATAGCTCAATATACCAATGCAATGCAATTCAATATGCAATGCAAATTATAATGCCTGTCAGACAAACACACACACACACACATATATATATATATATATATATATATATATATATATATATATATATATATATATATATATATATATATATATATATATTTTCTGTGAATCAATAGATGTTATTCAATGATATTCATTGTGACTCATCACTGAGAATAATAGAAATATAAGAGGCAGCTTAATTTTAGGACCAGAAATTATTTGCTTTATGACATTTAAGCACATTCTGTTGTAAAGAGAAACAATCTAATATCTAAACAAACAAACTAACTAAACGTACTAAAATTATATGAGAATAATGGAAATTATAATAAACCTTTTATATAAAAAAATATGTCTCAATGCAAAAAAAAAAAAAAAAGTAACTTGGCCATTTTCAGATTTTCTCAATAACACAGCTAGTGTACAACTATTACTAACATTACAAGGAAGATAACAGTTATAAACCCACAGTGCTGTGGAGAACGGCAGAGCAAGGAGAGAGAGAGAAGAAAATGGAGAAAGAGAGAGATGCCGAAGAGTCCAAAAATGTCTCATCTTCAGCCCTCCATCAGACAGCAGGGGAGATGGACAGTATGTCGACTCTCTCTCCTAGGAGATTGATTGCCTGGAGTTGGCTGTCGGGAGATATTAAGCTTTGTGGCTTCCCCAAAACACGTCTGAAATGATCTTTGTAAAGTATCAGCCAGCTGAAAACATGCCTATCCAGCCCAAAACAAACTTTCATCGCTGCAGAAAGAGCCTGCAGTAATGCCAAGTGAACAGTGAAATCTTTAAGACTAACATGAGGGGTGATAACATAAATACAATGGGGTCTAGACCACTACTGAAAGTTATAATATCAGCATAACAATTTAAATGAAAATTAAATAATTAACATGAATTTCAGAATATCTTTGAATTTTGTTTGACATTTTTTGCTTTAATGACAACAGCACTCAAGCTGCAAGAACTCCAGCATGATTTGAAATGATCCAAATAGCATCTTGAGCTTCAGTGGAATAACATCTGACTGTGTGTACAAAGGAGTTCACATGGTCAATGTCATTTTCCAGAACCTTCACTCTCTCTGCTGCCCCGTGGTGGAATGAGCTGCCAACCTCCTATTCCTCTTTGCATTTGTCCTCTGCTCTTGCTTGTTTCCTAATCTAGCTTTCTAATAAACCTGGCAATGTATCCTACAAATATTGTTGGCTCTGTGACTAATTGCTTTTGTTCTTCTATTGTTAAGTCGCTTTGGATAAAAGTGTCTCACGTTTCATACTGTGCGTAATCCTGGGTTATCATCGTTCTTTTTTTCAGTGTAAGTATTGGGTTTCAACATACCCGAATATCTAAAAAAATAACTTTACATAACTTGACATGTCTTACTAAGATGTGATTTTATAGATAGTTTAAACTTTTTATTATGTACATAAATGGACCAAGGTGAACATATCCAGACAGGTTGTAAAGCCTGTTTTGTTTCTTTATACAGTTTAATATAGCTTCCAAAAAAATAAAGTGCAAACGTTACTGGCACTCGTAAACAGCAGCCTCCTCCGTAGGCAAGACCAGCCGATTTAACAAGGCTCGGTTTAAATGGCCTTTAAAGTCTGCATCCTTCAAAGGATGCAGCCTCTGAATTGGACCACAGCTAATGTAATGTTACAGCTAGATGCTTAGCAACCGACAGCCTCATATTCATGTGCTTTGTATATGCACGGATACACTGTGCCTTGTGTAAACAGTAGTTTCAGCGTTTAAGGGGGGAAATGTCAAACATCAAAAGAAAATGTGTTGATTGGAGTGAAGAAGAGACCGTTTCATTCTTACCTTTATAGGTTGAAAATATGCAAATAAAGACAATAACCCAGGGTTTAGATATGTAAAGTGAGAAACGTAAGCTTATGAATACCTAGGATTAGTTGTTAACCCCGGGTAAATATGAACAATGTGAAAAGTGAAGCAAGATAACCCTGGATTCTGTTAACCCAGGGTTTAGAGTGACCCAGGGTTAACTATTTCAAGCATGAAAAGCTCTAAATTTAATTCTAGGTGTCTAAATTTACCAAATTTGAAATAGATTTTGAATCCCAAAATTTCAGGTATATAGCTCTAGTTCAAGTGTGATGGTCTTCAGTAATGGCCTGAGCTATAAAGAAATGTTAGCATCTGTCTAGCCACGTAGAGCAGCAGTGACAGGGCACAGCGAGACAAAAGCACTTAACTCTGACATTTTGCAAGGCTGTAACTTCAGTTATGATAGAACGAGAGAAGGATGGAGGTCTGTGTTTATCTGACTCTTCAGGTCAGGCTACTTAAAGGCTGAAATTCCTCCAGGCATGCACTCCTGCTTCCCTTAACATACACATGGATGGTTAGTCTCAGAATTAAAGGACTTTTCCCCACAATTCACCTCCTCTCTTAGCGCTGCTGCACACCAGTGCTCTATCACATAACAACCTGCCTTTTCCATAGCCTGCTCAACCTTGTGGAAGCATCTTGAGAGATGAGCTCCGTTGAAAAACTTAGTCAGCTGCCTCACGGCGTACTGCATACACAGACGGCATACTAACCGTCATAGTGAATCATTTGGAACGCTCTATATATATACACAGCAATATCACAAGACACGAGAGACTCTACTTGACAATTAATTTCAAGAATCTGACATTAGCATGTTGCTAATGGAGGTTGACCGATTGATCGGTTTTGCAGATTAATTGGCACAGATAATGGAATGTTGGAACAATTAGTTATCAACAAAAATCCATACCAATAGTTTTTCCGGGTTACGTCCATTGCTGGAGTGCATAACATGAATGATTAAGGTATGATTAATATATTTATATTTAATATTTTATTTCCAGTTTCAATTATAGGCTCGTTCTTACGCACTCTTCAAACACGTTGCTTACAATCTCTTGACAAACTAAAATATGTAAATTACATTTGTATATATTTGAAATAAAAGATATACATTGTACTTAGCGTCAGCTTGCTTATTTTGCTCAAGATAACAATTTATTCAAGTCCACATGTCATAAAAACAAGAAACTATGCTTCTAACCACAGCCCGAGAGCTGTCGTTCCAACCACACAAGTTTGCGATGCAGTTTGCCGATGTTAGTTTGTTTGAACGATGGTTTCGGGAAACACCAAATCATCGAACTATTAACGGTAGTAACGACGGAACTTGCGATGTTAGTTGGCTAACGATGTTTTTGGGAAACGCACCCCAGTGCGGTTCAACCTAATCAGTAAAATCCACTATCGGTCAACCTCTGGTTGCTAAGCTAACAGTGCGATACTCCAATAAACAACATAAAACACATAAATAGTGTAAAATTAAAATCTCACTCATTTTCTCCATAGGGGAATTGATTTTGAACGATGACTTATAAGCGGTTTAAGACAGATTCACTGTAAGCTACGAGGTTGTTAATCAATGGTATATGCTTTTGTTTTAACCATCACCCCACATTACACTGAACAAAATGATTTATGCTGCTTGTTCAAATTACTTAATTAAAATGAGCTAAAGCAACACAATTCATACACATTTTGTCCTAACTTATAATTTCATCGTGTTTAATCCACGTAAATATATCTAGTATTGAAGTTTACTTAATCCGTTTGTGTTGGGATTACATGAATGAATTTTGTTCAATTAACTGAAAATGGGCGGTGCTTGTTAGTTCCCATCATGCATTGCATATGGCTAGATAAAGAGAGAAAATGTTAAAAAATTTGATGTTATTTTACGTGTTTTGCAGTAAGATGAAAATGGGGATGCTTGATAGTGTTTAATAGTGTTCAGTGTTCACTTATATTGCAATTATTTGAATGTTTTAAATTTCACAGGGTTACCATTTTAGAGAAGACTGGGGCATTTGCTTAGGCTGTGGGCTGGTACTTCATATTCAATTTTCAGCTTTGCGCTGAAAGCCAACATTCAATGTGCTGGTGTGTGTGTTCTATTGTTAGCTAATAGACTGTTGACTATTTAGTCCAGTCTAATGAGTCAATCATGTAATACATATATGAAGATGAATTTAACCCTTAAATGCATACCATACGTCATTCACTACCCTCCTCCTCGTTCATTTTTTAAAGTTAGACATCAACCTTCTTGGTATTCCTCAATCAATTCATTATAAAGAATATAACAAGAAAAAAAAATCATACAATTATAAAAGAATGCCTATTTTTGTATTCATTTTTTGTAAAAATTGTATAGGGTCGCAAACGACCCGAGGTGTGTATGAGTGTACATATATTTTTTCTGCACGACAATAATTGAATCTTAGATGACAGAATAAGTGCAATTCACCTTTATTCCACAAGGTGGCAATGTCTGATACACAATGCTGAAGTGACGACTCATTTAGACAGAAAACGAAATAATGAGAGAAACATGAAATGGCTCAGCGATTTACTGCAGAGCAAGTACTGAACACAATCAAATATGACTGTAACTGTCATTGGATGGATCTGGTGAAGCTGTTAGCGATTGAAATATTGATTTTGAAGATGCTGAAAATTATATAGTTTTGAGAATACGTTTGAGATCGCGAATGGGCTCATATTCGTGAACTCAAACATAAAACTAGCCCATTATTTGCTGAATTTACTGGGAAATGAGCTCTGACGAGGACAGTGATGACGGCATAAAACATCTGCTCAAACGGAGCCCTTTCAAGCTCCAAAAGGTAACAAAATACGATTTATTTTATTCTTTTGTAATTGTTACTCTAATATCAGAGGAGTTTTATACTATCGCGACAGGTAGAGATCCTTCCGTGTTAGATATAGATCTGGGTCGATAAAGACCCAAATATGTAAGAATGATTGGCGAAACAGTCATGCATTTAAGGGTTAAAAAAAATGAATCGCAAATCAATGAACCTTCATTTCGAGACTGCTTAATTGGGTCACTTAAAAATTACTTAATTTCAAATTATATTTGTATAACTAATTTGATTCATGTGGGACCAATGTACACTATTAAATCATGTAAATTCAACACACTTCTTTTTCAGTGTACTGTTTGTGATGAGCAGGGTGAGGCTGAGAGCTGTGGGAATGGAGCGAGGCTGGTGGTGTGAGTGTTAATGAGCATCTCCTGTGCACCACACCGGTCTCGAGTCCCATGGAAGAGCTCCGGAAGGATAAAAGGATAAGTGATGACAGAGGATGAAACAGGTGTGGCGCATAGGTAACGTTCATTAACACTCCGTTGTGAAAAACTACATTAACCATGATTCTGCAAAATCTCTTCCAAATCAGAATATTGAAACAAGCAAATCACTCTAAAGAACACTTTGGCGCTGCCCACTCCCATGAAACAATCAGTTTCCCTACATTCTCAGACTACTTAAATTTGTAAAAAAATGATTAATATTCGAACATTTTGTAATAAACATAAAATATGCTTGTTCTATAAACAAACAACATCTTTAAATAAACAGTTTTATATTTATCCATTGCTTTTAAATTCATTGTCATTTGCATTGCTTCATGGGATTGTAGTTCTTTCACTCATTGAAGTCATTGAGCACAAACCTTTGTACCTATGTCCTCTTTTTCAGATTTTCAAATACTTTTTTGCAATTCAAACACTTTTGTTATGATTCACCTCATAGCTAGTAAATTTGGTTCATGGCTTATAAATCCCAATGGGATAAAATGAACGGGAAAACCAAGGCAACTGAAAAAGTGGGCGGCCACTATTGCACCCTGTTACGCTAAACTACTTTTCACTTTGTCCACCATCTTGGACTTAATTTTCAGTGACCTTGCTGCAATGCATTCTGGGATCTCATTTTCTGTGAAGGGTATACATTTTGCCTTATTTTTTTGGCCAAAACAAAGGATCTTAGGAGGTAGAATTTGATGCCTTAAAATGTTGCCTCTGTATAGCAGCTCACTAAGTTTTGGAACAGAGCAAATAGCTTCCATATAAACATGACTCCTGATCGGAGAGCCCTGAGAGGGCACTTTTTTCCACATGAAAACATGATATTTGAGATTTCATTACCACATAAAATGAGATGAATACACTCAATAAGTTGCTGTCTGTAGGCTTAAAGCTGAAATGAAAAGAAAAGAAACAGAGGCATGAAGCACATCGAGAAGAATCAGTGGGAAATCCACCATAAATCATACATGAGGAAGACATTAATAATTCATCGCGTGCCATTCAAATGTTTGTACAAGATGCATCCAGCCATAGAGATTAAGAACTACTGGTTTTCTCATTCAGAATAAATAAACATGAAATGCACAGTCAGGACACCACTTGTCCTATAGTGAATCATTTCTTGGCAACAAAGTTCACAAAGCTTAAGACGCTTAAAAACGACCCCCTCAACGGTAATTACTTTGCTAATTCAATAATGAATCTGTAAATATTCATTCACAGTGCAGTAAGACTGCAGATTTACAGGAGCATTCAGTCATAGTGAGGGCTGAAAGACAGACTATTTACCCGTTATGCCCCCCATAAATGCAAACATGGCACTTGCACTGTCTGCAAACTGTCCCGAGCTCTTGTTGAAAATCTTTCAGCGCAATGCTCTGTCAGAAACACAATCAAGCATGCCATTTAAAGTTTGCAGTGCAGCAGCGAGTACACCGATTCTTTTCGGCTGGGTAAACAGCCATTTATCTTTCAGAGGAAGTATTGGGACGCTGTGTCTATTGAGGTGATTAAAAAGACTGACTAATTACACTGAATTATTCTAATGATGAGCGGTGCCGTCTACAAGAGCTGATTTGTTGACATGCCTAACAACATTTCCTGTGCAGGGGAACCGTGCCAGCAGACCTGGGAAATTCATTACCGTTTTCTCCTTCTTTATTTATTAATTTACAATGAACTACGTGTAAGGTTTCCTCTGGGTCCTTTCGGTCTAACGCATCCCGTCACACTAGCGCTATAAACAATCAAGGACAAGTTTTTGTCAAAATGTGAGACAGGTAAAGGAAAACAAAACATGACTCAATCAGGTTGAAATTTTAGCTGCAAGTTTAAAAGTCTTCAAAACCAATTTCAAGAATTATGAAACTAAACTAAAAGTTTCTTCAGTTGTCAAGAGCTTGGATTAGGATATTCTTTAAATAAACACAGAAACATTGCAATAGTTGTTATTAAATAAATATTTAAAAACTACAGTATTTAAAGAATATTTAGTTGAGTCAATGGCATGAGATGTCCAGATATATTTAATTTATTTAAAAAAAAAACAAAAAAACATTTAATTAATGCAATTTATACATACAAATGACTTAAATGCATGTCTTCTATGATAAGCATAATTTTAATTTCTGAAATGAAATGATTCTGCAAAATAAGATGATTTTGCTTTTTTTCTTAAAATAAATCAGATAATTTGACAAGGCAAAGTTAGAACAGGTAGTAAAATGTCATGTGGTCTCACTCTCCAAATAATCTATCAAATTAATCATTCTTTAATTAATGATTTTGTTAATAAATAAATAAATAAATGTGTATATTCACATGTATTGTGAAAAGTATATACCTTGTTACATGGTTGGCTACAACATGACATTAACTTTAAACTTTTCTTGAAAATGTTTTTTCAAAACCCTATAAACCAACATTAATACAAAGAGTGTGACAAAACTTTTCTTATCCTAGATCACTCTTATCTTTGACTCATTTAAAGACCCCTTTGGCTTTCCCTGAAACAACGCACAATGGCTATTGATGTCATTGCTGGGTTTTTTAAGTTTTAGTTAGAAGTTAGCAGTCTATTAAAAAATAAATGCTGGGTTTGTTTGCAATGTTTGTGCCTTAATAATGTCTTTTGCAAGAACCACAAATTGCCAGACTCGTGTCTTAAAGTTTGCCAACTTCTCAGGCGTAACTATAAGTAGCTACATTTCTGAAATATTAATGTTACATCTTTTTCTAGGGAAATTTTGACCACCAAAAAATATGTTTCTCTAATTATTTTCAGTGTTATGCACAGAAAAGCTTTACGATTGTTGCAGAATATTGTTAGTCGGCCATTATTGCAATAATAAATAACCCCAACAGGGTCATCAGGATCATGCAAGTTTGTCATCTCAGCCATTATCACAAAAAAAATAAAAAAATAAAAAAGTAAAACCCTCTCCTAGGATTCTTCCGTGCCTTCAGTGTTTGTTCGACCCAAAATAAATAAAAGAATACTTTGGGAAATAAATAATAAAATGCTCTAACAGCTTGCATAATGTCAGATTAGTCCTGCCAATGAGTACGGGGCAAAGTAACTCATGCTCCGCTTTGTGAAGGACACCGGAGCACATCGCAGTCTGGCGAGTGGACACGCCAAAATTATGAGTCCTCTGGGAAACTGCCTATTTCATTATTCTGCTTTCAACCAGAGAAAATATCTGTTGTTATACTTTTTCTTCACACAGACACTCACTACACCACTGGATGGTGGTAAACACACCCCTACAGTGTACTGCAACACAAAAACCACTCAACTGACAACTATTCCCTTGTGAAACAGCATTCTTTAAAAAAAAAAAAAAAACCTGCTAACTGAAACATTAAATTGCTTGTTGTTCACAATAAAAATAACATTTAGAAAAATCTATTATAGGTTAGATTAAGTGTAATTAGCTGAACCTTACAATGCTTTTTGACCCACAGAAGTACATCTTTACATTTATTCCATAATTGGGCAATTATGATTAACCTATTGACAAAATTAAAAATATTAAGATTGCAATAATTTTGACTTGAAATAAAATTTGATCATTTTGACTCAAGACTTTGAATGACAATAGTGTCAATCGGTTCACCTGACTATGGGAGAAATCTGTGATTTTAATCTGCTATATGATAAACTTTAAAGGGGATCTGATATGCAAAATTAAATTTTGCATGGTGTTTGGCTATAAATGTGTGTTGGCAGTGTGTGTACACAACCACCCTATAATATTAAAAATCCAACCACTCCTTTTTTTTTCAATCCCCATAAATCATAAGCAGTGTCTCAGAACAAGCCGTTTCCAGATCCCTGGCAGTGTGATGTCACATTAAACACAGGCCCCGCCCACGAATGTTAACAAACACTGCCGTTTTAACATTAAACCGCCCTGATTGAGTTCACAGCAAGTTCACAGTCCGCCATTGCTGCACTGACGAGAACATCTCTCAAGCGTTTTAGGTATTCTGTAGATGGATGGATTAATCCACATACTGTAGCTCTCTCCATTTACTCCCTAAATTTGAGCCGCTGAAGACGAGGTGAATTCATTTTGTTTTCAAAGAAAATGCTCCCTCAACTCTACCGAAATTCATTTATGTCTGCACGAATCATTTCACACCGGACTGATTTGTGAACGAATGTCAATACAAAGGGACAATACAAAACAGAGGTTGTGCTAAAAAATTGTTACTCAAGGATAGATCAGTGCAAACTGTTCGTGATCCAGCTTACAGCCTCCAGAGTGAAACTGGATACAGCAGTAATGAAGGTGAGAGCACTTTATTACAGTTCATCGAGTTGATTACAGTTCATCAAGTTGATTTATGGATATAAAGTTTACCAGTTTATTAAGCACCACCCAAAAAGGCATAAGGTCTTTATATATTGGTTTACTGTTAGTTGTAACGAGTGTTTCTGTGTTCTTCGCTATGTATGTTTTCTGACATTATAGTGCGTCCTGACTGAATCCTGACATTGAAGAATCAGCTCTTGAAGCTCCGCCCTCTTAGGCCGAGCACAGGAGCTCATTTGCATTTAAAGGGCACACACTGAAACGGCGCGTTTTTGCTCAACCGCAAAAAGTGGCAATTTTAACATGCTATAAAAAATTATCTGTGGGGTATTTTGAGCTAAAACCTCACATACACACTCTGAGGACATCAGAGACTTATTTTACATCTTGAGGCATAAAATGGCATAAAATTATATAAAATGGGGCATAATAGGTCCCCTTTAATATTTGTTCATGTATTTTACCAAATAGTTCTGTAAGAAGGAAATAATGGTCTCTAAATTGATTCTTGAACAACGCACAAGCTTGTCAACATGAGAAATAGGTCTAATCCATAACCTTTTGCAATACAGAGTATAAAGTTGTATAAAGTTTAGTAAAAAGTTGATTAATTGTGCAGTCTTACCATACTGATATCCCAGATTTCAATATTTGGTGGTTTAAATGCCTGATTGAGGTCTCTGTGAAAGGTTTAAAGCAGTCTTCCTTGCCACTTTCAGAGTGGTCACGTCCATAACAGAGAATTGTCATGTCCGTAACGTTGTTTTTTCCTCATAAATGCAAACACGAAAAATGAAATAAAATGATTATTTTATTCTCTGTGGAGAGCCAACCCTTCTTCATTCGGTGGGCAGTATTACTTTTGGTTTGCACAGTGTAATTCACAGAATTCCTAAAAAAATATGTTGTCACCCAAAACTTAGTGACTTTTTTTGTCACGGCCATAACGCATGTATATTTCCCTCATCTAAAATATAAAACGATTATATAGACTGTATCCCTTTAGTAAGGGATTATAAATATATAAACAAACGGTTCAATATGTTGGTATTAAATGCATTCTCTGAGAATTTATATTTCAAGTTTTGACTGCAAACGCTGGAATTACCCAATTACTTCTATTGTCTTTGAAATATGTGTACTGTCGAATGTAAAGCATTTATGGTAAACTAATAAATACTTGAATATAATTTCTATTGTCATCTATTAAACATATTTGTAATGATAAAGTTGCAATTTAGTACATTTACAGTATATTAACTTTAAATGTAACATTGTAAAACTATTGTTCAAATGATAATAAATTACTTTATATGTGCTCACATGCATAGGTCAAAGATTTTCCTAAATCAAACCAGAACATTAAAATTAGTTAAAACTACCCCTTTACCCTTCAGAACATGTATTTATTCATCAAAATAAGCATACTTTTAAAAGAAATAAAAGATAATTATAGTATAATTATAAATATAGAAAATATAGTTATACACCAATTGAAACTATAGAATGTCTACTTTTATTTGTGTGCACTCACAGTAAAAACAAAATGTTGTGCTTTTTGCAAAATAAAGAAAACTAACATGATGTGCTATCTGCCATATCTATCTGAATGAAGTCCCATTCTGATATTCCCTCAGAAAATGAACTGTAACTTAGAGAAATCACTCAAACATGAGACATATATCTAAAGAAACGTTTAAATGTCAGGTTTTAATAAGTCGACTTTAGCATGTGCTATGATAGCTGCGGATTTGAACGGAAATTGATAAGACTAATTGTTTCCAGAGCTACTCAAGTAGTTGGAGCAACCTAATTTTTTTGAGTAATCAGCTTAATTTGTATTTATGCTACAAATGATTAAGTTACTCTAACTCAATATAGTTTATCGGTTAAACAATTTCATTCGAAGCTGTAATAACTCAAAAAAATTGATGAAAAAAACCTTTTTCACAAGGGTACTACTGAGAAACTCTTCCAGTATGAGGACAGACTGTTTTAAGGAACGGGGTGACATTTTCCCTGTCCATTTATCCATGGAGAAAATGTAAAAGAAACCACATCTTGACACAAATGCCAAAACGAAAATGTTAATAGAGTATCCATAAAATATATATACATCCCTGGCATTAAATAAAAAGTATATGTGCTTCCAAAACGGGAAAGCTCGCAGAAGCGCTGCTTAGCATTAGTCACTAAAATGACTTTACCTTCTGCCTCCATTACTCAGACAACACAACAAGGATGAATCCTTCCCAACAGCGACACAGACCTTACTCTCAACATGAAGTCCTCTATAAACAGGAAACAGGCTTACCTGTGGAGACAAAAGAAATGGATATGAGACACAATCCAGGTCATGATGCATATTTTGGTGAGGATACAGTATTCAGAGAACAGTATGAATAATTAATACACAAAATGGAAAAGTAGAAAAATCTGTTAAATCAGTGTAAACGCCTTATAGGTTTGTTTCTTCCGCTTGAATTGAGATGCTATCACATTAAAGATATAAAAACCTTGCACTTCAACAGGTTTACTGAACCATACATTCAGTGTATGACAGCCTCCAGCTGAACACCTACTAAATCCAATTTCAATGTCTCAAAACACTTTTCAACATACTTGAATATTTACATTATGTACATATTGTTTCACACTGTTAGGGAAAAAAATACTTGAAGAAGCTGAGTTTTTAAACTGGATTTTTAGATTTATTGAAGAATGCCACAATGCTTGAATGTTGTGGGTGGTTATCAGTGTTATTTTAGTATTATTATATACTATTTTAGTATATAATAATGCTTTTATTTTTATATTTTCAGTTTTATTTTCATTTTAGTTCTTAGTTATTTTGCTATGCACTTCAGTCATTTTATTAGTTTTTTCAATATTTACCTCAAAACATAGTGCATGATTTGTAAAAGAATACATTTTGTAGTTTGCATCGCCTACAGCTCCATTGTACATAATTGTACTTGCGATGTGGAATACGAATCCCGTGAAACAAAAACACTCAAAGACAAGAGCTATCGGGTAGGTTTAGGTTTAGTGTAGGTGGTAAATTATTTTAAAACTTGATGGGGCACACAGTTACACGGTTAAGGTCACATACACTTGAAGATGATCTTACAAATCCTTTTCTTTGAAAAGAAATGTGGCAAATTAATTAACCAGGGATGGGCCATGATAGTTGACTGGTTTTCCAACAATATACTGTATATATACACAACTGTTGTCAACATTGATAATAATAATAATAATGAGCAGCAAATGAACATATTAGAATGATTTCTGAAGAATCATGTGACAATGAAGACTGGAGTAATGATTGCTGAAAATTTAGCTTTAACATCACAGGAATATATTACATTGTAAAATATATTACAAAAAAAACATCTTTTAAATTGTAATAATATTTGTCAATATTACTATTTTTATTGTATTTGTGGTCAAATAATTGTAGTTTTTATATAAGTTTTTATATATAATATTAAATATTTCTAGATTTCGATTTAATTTTTTGAATCTTCATTCGATTAATCAATATTCTAATCTAAGTAACTTAATTACAATTATGAATCTATTGAAAGACCTTTTTTTTTTAAGAGTACTTTTAGGACTGATTTCACATTTTTGGTTAATAAAAAGCAGCATTTCCATATAGCCAACAGAGCTGAGTGTTTAAAGTGTAAATATTTGGGTATAACCACAGAGTTTCAAAATTGAAACATCAACGATAAAAATGAACAATGGCTGGCAGACACAGATAATGACAGAGAGACTAGTGAATAAGTAATTAGAGAATATTTACAAAGGGGTCTTTTTCTGTTGTGGAATGTGAGGCTACATTTAGGTGCCAGTATTACTTCACACATCGCATTTGGACACATACCCACCATATGGCATCTCTGAATATGATCAATTACAAACATGCTGTCTGAAAGCCGTACATAAATAAGCAGTATGCACACTCATCACGCTCATCAACACAGAGGGAGAAAACCAGAGGGGAGAATGAGAGCACTAGATTACTGAGTATAATTACTATGACACACTGTAAAATGATATCAAACCTGCGTCTTGGTATAAATACGATACAAGCTGCCATGCTTGTTTCAAGACAAGCCACATATTACCGGCAGCAATAAGAGACAACATGGAGACGCATAAGGGAATTCTAGGCTATTTGGTAACGTGTTATAAGAAACCTGTACATAATGCATGAATGAATAAATGCTATTAAAAATAAACACTATTAATTTCAATTAAATCTATTACAATATGAATAAATTCCATCTAATTTATACATATATTGTGGAAACCATTTTTTTCAGGATTCTTTGAATACAGAGTTTAAAAGAACAGTATTTATTTGAAATATATATTTTTTTGCAACATTGTAAATATCTTTACTGTCACTTTTGAAACACTTAATGTGTCTTTGCTGAAAAAAAGTATTAATTTCTTTAATATTTTTTTTAGCGATGCACCAGTGATGATGTATTGCCTGCTGAAAATTCAGCTTTGATATCACACGAATAAATTACATTTTAAAATATATTAAAATATAAATCAGTTATTTTAATTTGTAATAATATTTCTCAATATTACTGTATTTTTGATCAAATTAATGCAGATTTGGTGAGATTTCTGGGTCCTTGATGAAAAAGGTTTCTAAAAGTGTAAAAAAACATAATGGAGATATAATTAATTTTGAAGTTTTATTAAGCGTTAACAATGAGATTATGTGCTTTTTATAATCAATTAACACTGCTTTTGTCATTTTTTACAAGATGGACAAAATTTGTCACCAAAAAAGTCATTCGGTTTAACTAAAATTTCGGTTTTACCGAATTATATATATTCGGTAATATTCGGTTTAATACCGAATTTGGTTATACTGCATGACAACATTTTCAAACACTAACAGGCTGATATCTAGCTAGCTAACAAAAGGACAATCAAACATTTTATATTTGGTACAAGTTTTTAAAATATTACAACATTTTCCATGTTTTATAGCAGTTATACCGAATGACCTGATGTTTTGGGACATGCGTATGATCGAGTGAAAACATTAAATTTTTCAAGTAGTTAAAAGAGAGTTAGTTACTTTGCTTCACGGCCATGCGGTCCTTTGCAGGTGTCTGAGTGATGTCACATCCTGTCACATGATATTGACTGCATGACTTGATTCAAAATGCTCCCTTTATATTGGTTACTCCGAATGACATCAATGAAATTCACTTTTCTCATAACAAAGCAACGACTTCTACACATAATTTTAATACCATTTTGCACAATGTTGATATATGATGTTATAAAATCATGCTAGAATAAAAAATATACACATAAATATAATTGAAACAAATAAAATGGCTGCATGGGCCTTTGGACGGTTAAACCAAATGACACTTCAAAATCTTTAAAATACCTTTATGTGTCGCAAAATATAATTAAAACCTTTTGGATTCAATAAAAGAGATCAAGTTGTGCTATTACATACTTTGGATGTCATATCTTTGTTTTTTATTATTATTAAGGCCTTTGGGCAAAATAAATGACCCGTCACATCACTGAATCATTTATATATTATAAAATAGAAAAATACATATTTATATACATTATACATATTAAACTTTCAAGTAAACATTTATAGTACAAAAAAAGTTTTAATATTATGAAACTATTGCATAAACTATATATAAACACACAGTGTTCATTGCCTTCATTTACTAATTAGGCTAATTTTCACATAATAAGCCACAATATATTTTGTAGGCTATAATCAAGAATAGGGAAGCAGGCTATATGGTAAAAAAGAACAGCAATAAAACAGGGAAATACCATTATCAGTATTATACTGCATTTCATGTACATTATTTATACAGGATGTTACATTTGGCTAATGCAAGACACACGGCCTAACAAACCAGTCAATAAGACGAAGGTAAAAACAATTCACACCAGAGTCAATGAACCCTGTGCATGGAGATCAATGCACATTGGCAAATCTGTGTTGGACATAACCTATTGCATCTGCTGCTATTGCTCTAAACCTAAACCTTCTGCTGAAAACAGAAAAAAAAGATCTGACGGCCCGTAGCCCATCACAATTCAGAGGCTAACAAACCAGACCCGTAAATTAACTAGCCTGCTGGAGCGCTAGAGCTGCTTCATGTAACTTTAAACCCTATTATTGCGTGCCAACGTGTCAAGGGTGGGAATTCTATTCGCTGTGATATCAGTGATGAGAGCTTACTCCAGTTTTGACAGAGTGTAGAAGTCAATTTGGCCTCTGCCACTTTTACCGTGCTCGTTTTGGAGTAAGCGATGCATATGCTGCCGCTTCAGTTCCGCGCGCGCCGCCGCCACGCGTAAAGCCAGTAGACAGAGGTATTGTGTGCGCGGGAGAGGGGCTTTGGTATGAATAGAACAGAAGTACTGTAGGCACAGCCGTGTGGGGATCAATCCGGGAAATTACAAAAGCGGAGAAATGAACAAGTGAGCTAGAATAATGAGGTAATTCATCACAGCTTGTCACAGTTCTGGGCTAAGGGAAGAAGGGAGGACTACAAGGGAGAAAACTTTCCCCTTTTCCTTTTGCTTCATACTATTCGTGTTCTCCAGTCTGTTGGGTATAAGTGTACTCAAGGTGCACATGTATACTAAGGTGCACATGTCGCCATTACATTGTGAAGTATACATTAATTATGCAAGTGATGTACTAATGCACACTGATTTACTTTCCTAAAGGTAAGAAAATGTCTATATATATATATATATATATATATATATATATATACACATATATATATATACACACACATATATATATATATACACACACACACACACAATACAGCATTTAATAATTGATACACAGGTGAGTTTAATCATTAACTCCCAACACATTTCCATTTGTCATACGAGTCCTATAGGTAGCACTGCAAGGAATGTTCACATAATGCCACATCAATTTTGCAAGGAAATGGTTCAACTCCCAGTGAAATAAAATGGAAGATGGTTCTGCAGTCTTTTACACACTCTACACTCTCTCCCTTCCCTCCAACATTTCTCATATCCTGTGCCTTTATGAAGCCACGGGTCAAATCTCTAGAGCCCTCTGCGATCCCTCATCCTCGCAATTGCAACTCTTTGTCTTCACTTTCACTCTTTTCCTGACAAAAGCAAAACACTGGTCATCCAAACCCTACAGACACACTTCATGCTAAAGCAAATAGCACAGTCTAACATTAATCTCCCAATAACAATTCTGTACCTTTCCACACATGCGTTTTTTCATATTTAATGCCAACTATTCTTTCATATAGTATCCTCAGTGGAAATGCACATAATAAATAATACTTTTGCAGGACACACCATAAAAAAGCTCTAGATTGGAAAACAGTGGTGTTCTCCTTTCAAAAGCAGAAAGAAAATGAGGATGCGCATGCATGTACTTTGTCATCTTGACAAATTCTGATGAACGATTAGATCACAATGGAAAAACTTAAAAGGGTCATTCTCAAAATATGGTGCCTTTCTGACTTACAACCGTAAGGCCTTAACTTAGGAGGTATATGTAAGAATTTTCATTTATTAATCACTCTTTAAAAACAGACATATTCAAATTCCAAAGCTTGTCAGTCTTACCAACAGGAACTAACAAGCTTTGGAATTTGAACATGTCTGTTTTTAAATGTATAAAAGTCATTGTAATTAATACAAATTATATGTTTTAACCACTTGGTGGAATTGGCAGACGTTCCCTTAATCATGCGCCGTGGTATCGCGTCAAATCATTCACAAGTATAAATATGAAGCTATTGTGCACGTAGTTGATTTTTAATTAATATTTCATGTCGATATACAACGTTTACATACTTAAAACTAATCATGGTATTGATATCTTTGTAAGACTGTCGACTTTATAGAACAGTGGCAAGGAATACTAACATTACAGAGCTCTGAGAGCCCCCAAGTGGTCGGGGGCATTTCCGTTGTGTTGTGGCTTTATTTCGTTGTGTTGTGGTTTAATTTCGTTGTGTTGTGGCTTTATTTCGTTGTGTTGTGGTTTAATTTCGTTGTGTTGTGGCTTTATTTCGTTGTGTTGTGGTTTAATTTCGTTGTGTTGTGGCTTGATTCCGTTGTGTTGTAGCTTTATTTCGTTGTGTTGTGGTTTAATTTCGTTGTGTTGTGGCTTTATTTCGTTGTGTAGTGGTTTAATTTCGTTGTGTTGTGGCTTTATTCCATTGTGTTGTGAACTTATGTTTGCTTTTTTAATTTCATTGTGTTGTGGCTTTATTTTGTTGTGTTGTGGTTTAATTTCGTTGTGTTGTGGCTTTATTCCATTGTGTTGTGAACTTATGTTTGCTTTTTTAATTTCATTGTGTTGTGGCTTTATTTCGTTGTGTTGTGGTTTAATTTCGTTGTGTTGTGGCTTTATTTCGTTGTGTTGTGGTTTAATTTCGTTGTGTTGTGGCTTTATTTCGTTGTGTTGTGGTTTAATTTCGTTGTGTTGTGGCTTTATTTCGTTGTGTTGTGGTTTAATTTCGTTGTGTTGTGGCTTGATTCCGTTGTGTTGTAGCTTTATTTCGTTGTGTTGTGGTTTAATTTCGTTGTGTTGTGGCTTTATTTCGTTGTGTAGTGGTTTAATTTCGTTGTGTTGTGGCTTTATTCCATTGTGTTGTGAACTTATGTTTGCTTTTTTAATTTCATTGTGTTGTGGCTTTATTTTGTTGTGTTGTGGTTTAATTTCGTTGTGTTGTGGCTTTATTCCATTGTGTTGTGAACTTATGTTTGTTTTTCATTTTCATTGTGTTGTGAACTTATGTTTGCTTTTTTAATTTCGTTGTGTTGTGCACTACTGGGCCACCGTATGTATGGGAGGGAAAAGTCAATAAAAACACATTAATTAATTAATAACCATAAATGTCATAGAAGTCAAACGTCAGTTCAGTTTCAGCAATTTCATGCACCTGGCAATTTCAGATAATTAAAAAATGTGCAACACAATATAGTCAAACCACTACATATACAGTCAAACCAAAAATTATTCAGACATTTTTCATATTTTTGCTATGTATATTTTTACTAGAGGGTGCAGGACACTGTAGTTCATTTATGTAAGTGAAGATAGCAAAATGAAGTAAACTGTGACATATTATACCCAGAAAAATCTTCATACAGTGGACTACCAGTAAAATTGATAAACATTTGGAACCAAAAATTATTCAGACACTTTGACCTGACTAAGTGTTATCTGACATAATTAAAATAATTTTGACACAGTTTAACTATGAGATCTTGTCATATTTTATTACCATTTTTTTAAACTATAATGAATAAACTGTATTAATGAATGAAATGTTCAAGGTGTGTGAATAAATTTTGGTTTGACTGTATATTAAGGTTTGACCATTTCTTGAAGATTTAAATCTTTAAAAGTTCTTTTCAGTTCATAATTTGAGAATGACCCAAAAACATTTGTGCCGACGTTTGTGCCAGAACGTTTTTGAAGGGTCATAGTGGAACTCCCTGAACTCCAAAAAGGCAGCCAGATATGGTAGTATATCTTGGCACATGAAGAGGGCATCTCTCAATATCACACCGGAGCTCAAGCCCCTGCTGCCGTAATGATTCTTACCCAGAGCTCTTCTACAGCACCATGGGGTTTCTCTGTGTGATGAACAGCTAGAGTTCGAGCCAAGAGCCGGAGGTGTTATTTCATGTGGTTCGGCATCACTCCATCCAAACTCATTTTCCTCATATAAATATTTGGCCTTGGGGAAGACATGGCTCTTAATTATGACGCTTAGGATATCCTTCAAGCATTATTTCCTCTTGGAGAACTTTAGCCAAGTTGAAAGTCAAGTTGTTGAAACACCCACAAGGGGGGGAAAAACTTTGCCGTGTGGAAATTTTAAAAGCTCGATCCGCCCATTCTTGTTTGTACCTAAATGAAATGTGTAGACGCATCCGTTTTCTTAGTGATGTGAATTAAATATTCATGACATAATTTAGAATGTGCATAAAAACACCTCCTGGAACTTGTGTGGATGTTCTCATCCTCTGGCCGCTGCCCCTGGCCTTTCTATCTCATTACAGAGACATGGTGTCTCACTGACCTTGTTTCTCTGGCCCTGTTTCTCTTTTTAATGTTCACCTCTGTCTGGCCTTGGCTGCCGCATGTATTTATCGCTGCCCACTTCACTGACATGCAGAATGGAGAACGTCTGATGGATGACAGTCAAGGAAGCTAGAGATGAGATATGAGCCGAGATCTTAAAGTATATAACAGATTATGTACATGCTACATACAAACAAACATTTATCATAGTATTTAGAGTAACTTCCAAAGTGTATTAGTTACAATTGTTAAAGGATTAGTTCATTTTCAAATGAAAATTACCCCCAGCTTTTCTCATGGATGGATGCACTTTCTTCAGCTTCATACTCGTTGGTATCGCTCACTGCCATTATAAAGCTTGGATGCGTCAGGATATTATTAATTTTTCTCCGATTGTGTTCATCAGAAAGAAGAAAGTCATATACACCTAGGATGGCTCGAGGGTGAGTAAAGCTTGGGGTAATTTTCATTTGAAAATTAACTAATTCTTTAACATTTTCCTTGTCCTCAAAATGACACAAAATAGCATAAAAATGATCTCATATCAAATCAATGTTTCACAGTAGGAACTACAGTACAGTCCAAAAGTTTGGAACCACTAAGATTTTTAATGTTTTTAAAAGAAGTTTCGTCTGCTCACCAAGGCTACATTTATTTAATTAAAAATACAGTAAAAAACAGTAATATTGTGAAATATTATTACAATTTTAAATAACTGTGTACTATTTAAATATATTTGACAAAGTAATTTATTCCTGTGATGCAAAGCTGAATTTTCAGCATCGTTACTCCAGTCTTCAGTGTCACATGATCCTTCAGAAATCATTCTAATATGCTGATTTGCTGCTCAAGAAACATTTATGATTATTTTCAATGTTGATATTCAACAGTATATTCAACAGTTGTGTACTTTTTTTTTCAGGATTCCTTGATGAATAGAAAGTTCAAAAGAACAGCATTTATCTGAAATACAAAGCTTCTGTAGCATTATACACTACCGTTCAAAAGTTTGGGGTCAGTAAGAATTTTTTTTTTTTTTTTTTTTTTAAAGAAATTAAAGAAATGAATACTTTTATTCAGCAAGGATGCATTAAATCAATCAAAAGTGGCAGTAAAGACATTTATAATGTTACAAAAGATTAGATTTCAGATAAACACTGTTCTTTTGAACTTTCTATTCATCAAATAATCCTGAAAAAAAATATTGTACACAAATATTTTGTACAATTGTACACATTAAATGTTTCTTGAGCAGCAGATCAGCATATTAGAATGATTTCTGAAGGATCATGTGACACTGAAGACTGGAGTAATGATGCTGAAAATTCAGCTTTGCCATCACAGGAATAAATTACTTTGTCAAATATATTCAAATAGAAAACAGTTATTTTAAATTGTAATAATATTTCACAATATTACTGTTTTTTACTGTATTTTTAATTAAATAAATGTAGCCTTGGTGAGCAGACGAAACTTCTTTTAAAAACATTAAAAATCTTAGTGGTTCCAAACTTTTGGACTGTACTGTATATAACTGAAGTAAACTATAGTATTTTGTCATAAACCAAATACAAGAAATTGTTATTAACATTTACATCTACATTATACATAGTTTTAACAAAGACTTTAGATATACACAGTGAATAAGAGGAAAGTACTATGCATATGGTGTAATAAGCCCCGCCTTCTAAATGAAAGAGCCAATCACCAATTGGTAAAGTCAATGCATCATTGCAGCTGCTTTTAGAAGCTCCGGTTGCTATAATGTACATGCGCATTGGCTGGTCTGGCCTGAAAAATGCAGGGGGTTTTTTGTGTGTATGATTTGAGCGTTTAGAAACAAAACTTATGAGACAGTTGTCACATTTTCTTGGTGATTTAAAATATGAAATTTAATCAATCTTGGTGAATAGCTTTGGAGAATTTAGTGTTTCCCCATTTAAAGAAAGAGCTGTACTTGCATGACTGTGAGGCGAGATTCACTTCAAAGATGGCCGCAGAGTGAAATAACTTGCTTGAAAGGGATTTTTACCCCAAGTCTTTACCCCAGTACTTTTACCCCATGGCTACTACTTCATTGCTAAGTTCAAGTCAACATGATATCAACATTAAATGACACTCACATCCTATTTTACTTTGTATTGTAACTTTTTTTCTGATTGAAACGGGATGTATGAGAGTGAGATGTATTGTGAGACTACATGTTGTATCAGAAAATTATTTGACCATAAAAAGTGACCCTCTTTTGAAACACCATTGGTACATTTTGGCTGACATTCAATTGGTCCTGGTATCATTTTTTAATACGTTTCTGTTTTTCTCCTCTTCAATAGCTTGCTTCCTAATCTAGTTGTCTAATAAACCTGGCATTGTATATTTCAGATATTGTTGGCTCTTTGACAGATTGCTTTTGCTTCTCTTTGTAATTCGATTTGAATAAAAGCGTCTGCTAAAAGGATGAATGAAAAGTTGTTACATATTATGAAAAAACTTTTGAATAAAACTAGCATATATTTAGTATTTTTTGAAAGCAAAAGGCAAATTGCACATTGACTTTTTTTTTTTTTTTTGTAAAAAATGTCCAAACCAGGAAAGCACTTTGACAACTTCAGAGTGCAAGTACTAACATAACCGAACTAAACTTGCCACGGGATGAAAGCGATCACATGACCCCCTCTATTTGACCTCCGAAGCCACCTGCTGTGGAAAGATACAGTCGGGAGCTTAAAAGCAGAAGTGCTGGTAGGCTTTAACGTGGGCGAGGGAGGTTTGAAATAGATGACTTTGCATCTCCCTCAGGTCTGCGGGGACCCTGGCTTGTGGCGCTGGCTCCCAGAGTGATTTTTAATCAGGGACTGTGACAAGTGCCAGTCTGTTCATCCCTCGCTGATGGCCTGCGGCACTCCTCCTGAGCCCCGGTGAAGGAGAGAGCGGCCATTACGCCACAGAAACACTCATCAGCCCTGCCTGATACTGCCCATTGACTCCCATGCTCTGAGAGTTAGTAGAAGAGGCCTCCACCAGCCCGGGGCGCGAATATTAAGAAGTAGGCGGTCCCGCGGCTGACGGTGGCTCTCATCCATCTTTATCGTGTTGGGATCAGGCCTGACGGAGAAGCAACGGTGCGTGGGAATGGCTCTTTTGCCAGCCATGTCTGGAATTAAATCCTTTTTATGGAGTGCTCTAGATACCGAAATGCGAGAATAGGGCCGCTTTTCATTCACTAATGGCATCGGGCTTACCTTGAGTGTATGGATGAATAGGAGGAAGCGAAGATGCGTGGAACAGGAAATGGATGGAGTTGCCTACTATTATTCATCTCGTAAATATAAGGTCAGAGGATTCTATTATTGGGTTAATGGAACGGCCTTTTCAGAGTGATTTGGCTTTTAATTGAAACACAGCATGCTGAGGTCTTTCTCTCAGCGGTGTGTTGCAACAATAAAGGTCTTTTCTCAATAACTTTAATTAATACTAGAGAGACTAGCTGTGCACGCATAGAACCTACTTTACATGCACATGTGTGTATGAAATTCTCTGTATGTACTGTACATGAATGTGTGTGAATTATGAATAAAATATTACAGTATATCACGATATGAGTTATTTTATTTTACTTACTGTATGTTATCTATCACATTATACTCAGTTTTGCTTAAAATGTAACATAAAAGCTTTATATTTTAAATAGAATGCATAAAGTTGAACCAATGAGGTGTGCTATTTGGAATATATATATATATATTTTTTTTTTTCAATAAAATACATTAATTCCTTAATATTCCATATATATTCCTCACAGCTTCAGCATGTGAGCCTGAACAATGTAATTTACATATTTGTTGGTCATATAGATTCCATACAGATTCACCCCCCGACACACATTTTCATTTATTTTCATTCTTAAACTCCCCCTGTGCCAATAATTATATCTCTAAAAATTCATCTTTAATAATCAAAATGACATTTAAACTTTTTTCCTGTGAAAATAGATTCATCCATTAAAGGATTAGTTCACTTCTGAATTAAAAATGTCCTGATAATTTACTCACCCCCATGTCATCCAAGATGTTCATGTCTTTCTTTCTTCAGTCGAAAAGAAATTATGATTTTTAAGGAAAATATTTCTCCATATAGTGGACTTCAATGGGGTACAACGGGTTGAAGGTCCAAATTACAGTTTCAATGCAGCTTTAAAGTGCGTAATCCCAAACAAGAAATATGGGTCTTATCTAGCGAAACGATAGGTCATTTTCTAAAAAAAATAAAGATTTATATACTTTTTAACCACAAATGCTCATCTTGCACTGCTCTGCGATGCGCCACGTATTATGTAATCACGTTAGAAATGTGAAACATCGACATGATTGGTAGTTACATGTTTGTGGTGGTACAAAACTGGTGGTTTCAAACCACGTTTTTGAAACTGTCTTTGGTTTACTGCATTTATTATATATTAAAAACACCACATAGACATATAAACAGCATTAAAAAATTTATTTTCACCACAGATGAAATGATTTCATTACACTGAAAATAAAAATAAAACAGATCATTTTGACCACCTTCATGTAGGTTTTTGAGTCATGCATCTAGGGTTAAATAACTATGTGGTAATGTGTATTTCTGGATAATGCAGTGGAGAAATATTTTACAAATGAAAGGTAAAAGGATGAGTCTCATTTTAACTCAGCAAATAGCCAATACACATACACTTGTTGCTGCAAATTAGCTTAATTCAATATCAATATGGCAAATTGCATGCATCTAAACTGTGCTTCGTGTTGTGCCTAACAATCTTAATAAGTTCTTCCTCATCTTAACAGCTGCATCCACTGGTTCTGCGTAATTATGTACCCCGTTATTAACATTACAGTAAAAAATATCTACTGATTGACACATTTCAACTGTTGCACAGTTTATACTGTAATATTGGCCAACCTTAGTGCGTACATAAGATCATTTACAGTTAAATACACTACACCCTTCCCATAAAACACATTATAACACAGGCCACTGAATTGGAATCAGTGTGGCTTTTCCTCTCCTGTCTGCTAATACAAACCAACTATGAGATTCACAGATGGCCCCAATCATTACTTGTGAAGACTGTGATCTGTTATTATAAATGGACCATTACACTTTGTGAAGCAAAAAAGAAATCAAACGCCATTCTCCATTAAAGCTTAATGGCTACCTTTTCATCTCAACCATAACAGTCCATCTAAATACCACCGGCTGCATTCTCCAAATGGATGAGGGGTTGGACAGGAAAAGCCACCAGCTTTGAACTTAACAACATGCCTTTACGTACACGTCTCCGTAAAGTTTAAATACACGTAATTGCAACAAAACCAAATGGGATTATTCCCTACTGGCTAAACCTGCTGTTTTTCATGTTTAGTTAATGCACCAGCTTGTACCTAGTGGTGCAGGTGGAGCGATTTATAGATGTAATGTTGGTGGGTATGGATGTGGCCCAGGAGATAAAATATAGGCTATTTTATAGACGTATTTATTTATTTAGTTTATTTATTATTTTCTAACACTTTACAATAAGGTTCAAATGGTTAACATTAGTTAACTGCATCAGTTACTGCATAATGCTATAAAGCATTCATTAATCTTAGTTAATTTCACCATTTACTAATACATTATTAAAATCAGAAGTTGTGTCTGTTAACACTATTTAATGGCTAACATTAACTAAGATTCGATATTTATATTTTATTACCCAACATTAACAAAGATTAATAAATACTGTAGCAAATATATTGCCCATTGTTAGTTAATGCATGAACTAATGTCACCTAATGGGACCTTAATTGTGAAGTGTTACCCTAGTTTCAATGTTTTCACTTGAATTTTGTGTTTTTGTTTGTTTTCACCTTAATAAAAAAAATACTGTGAAATAAAGTCACATTGTAGTGTGTGCGTGCGTGCGTGCTGTCCCTCAATGTTTTTCAAATCCTATTGTTTAGTTGTTCTAAAAAAGTAATGCTTTGCCAATACAAAATGTACTTTTGTCATGCCAATTTGAAAGTCACATTGTGCAATATATATCATGGAAAATGTTTTTATTTTATTTTATTTTATTTTATTTTATTTTATTTTATTTTATTTTATTTTATTTTATTTTATTTTATTTTATTTTATTTTATTTTATTTTATTTTATTTATTTTATTTTATTTTATTTTATTTTATTTTATTTTATTAAAAAGTAATGCTTTGCCAATACAAAATGTACTTTTGTCATGCCAATTTGAAAGTCACATTGTGCAATATATATCATGGAAAATGTTTTTATTTTATTTATTTATTTATTTTTTAGTTTAGTTTAGTTTAGTTTAGTTATTTATTTATTTATTTAATTTTATTTTATTAAAAAGTAATGCTTTGCCAATACAAAATGTACTTTTGTCATGCCAATTTGAAAGTCCATTGTGCAAAATATATCATGAAAAAATGTTTTATTCTATTCTATTCTATTCTATTCTATTCTATTCTATTCTATTCTATTCTATTCTATGGCAGGAACACGCTTCCAGTAATTATTTTTTGTTTGTTTGTTTGTTTTTAAGTATTTAAAGGCTTCCCAAATTAATGTTTTAACTGATATCATTTAAAATGGTTTAAACTTGTCATTTATAATTTAAATTTCTCTAGTAATATCTAGTGCCATATTCATGTTTAATAAAGGCAGGTTGAAAATGTTAAAAAAAGAAACTAAAATTATTATTATTTTACGTTATTTATTTATTTATTTATTTATTTATTTATTTATTTATTTTTTCAGTTTTCATTTTATTTTTGGCTCACAATAATAACACTGGTATGGATATGTCCCTGTAGACAGCCCGTGGGCTGTTTTGAAACTATTTTTCTACCTCTGATAGTAGGGGAAACTGGCATAAGAAATCAGACCTGCGGGGCAGCACTCCCTGTATCTCTCTCCCTAGTCTGAGACACCTCATAATTTCTTCCTTCATATCGGTCACCATTATCTTACACAGTCTTGTGACATGGCACAATTACAAGGAGAATGAGGTGCTCAATATTTCCCACTGCCCTTTGCCTCTTAATTTCTCTGCTTGCCGAGCGCAGCCCACCTCCCTCTCTCTGTCTCTCTGCAGGTTTGCATATATCCGCCTGCCTGGTAGGCACATTTAAACTTCTACTCAGAAGGGTGAATTGAAAGAGCGTTGAGTTCAAAGAGGGTAGGACAGAATCAAATGCATTTAATATCGCTATAAGAGTGCAGACCTGTCTTCTAAACTTTCCACTTTTTTCTCTCACTGCATGACTAGCATATAAATAGAGAGAGGCCGAGGAGGAAACGTGGAGCGAGTATATGTGTGTCGAACTTGTGGTGGATTTGACTGCAGCTGTCATTTTATGTCACAACAAACTGATTTGCTAGCAGAGTATTAGCACTGTGCTTTATTTATTGTCATTATCAATTCAGTTTGCTTATAGGACCTTGATTTATTCCACTGACAGAGGCTATTCTGAATTCATCTTGAAACTGTAAAAGTTGCCTTTTATTGAATTATTAGGCTATTATATTATCTGCAAGTGCAGTTTTTTTTTTTTAAATATACTTTTAAGTTTTAAGGACACTACAAGTGAACATTCAATACAATTAAAAGAGCACCACTTTTTCACAGGGGATAGCATTCTGGCTTAGCCTATGCCCTATATGAAAGGAAAGTGGTTTACCCTTCACATAATCACAGCAATGTGCAAATTATGGCTTCTGATCAGGCATTACAAAGGAGTATTCAATGTCATTGTCACTGTTCTCTACATTAGTCCACTAATATAGATCACTTGAGGGAATGAATGAAAACTAGTGAGTGAATTCGGACACCGAGTGCGCCGGAAGGGTTGCCGTTTTTGTTCTTGCTGAAAGAGAGAAATTTATACAGGTTTGGAACAACTTGAGGGTAAGGGGGTATAGGGGGCGATTTCAGCCACAGGCAATATTTGATAACTCCTAGCAAAAGAACTTTATAGTGAATAACATAACCTCAATTAATTCAATATTAGACTTTACATAAAATAATAAGGTAAAATATTACATAAAATATTCACATAAAATGGTGTGAATTCACTAAGAACCACCCCAAAAGCACATATACTATAGTAGCATTCTATCAAGCACCCTAGAATTGCAGGAATGCATTTAGCACGTTTTCTTTGTGACTAATTAATACTGAAATGCCATTTTGCATGATAAAATTTGAGTGATATCATTTATATTTTTAAAATGACCCTTGCAACTGATATAAACAGCTGCTCACATCTGTGTATGGGACATACAGGGGCAGACGGGTTAGACATGCCAGGCATCGGGACAGAGCTGAACTCAGATCAGTTCCAGAAGGCCGCTGTGCCAGTGTCACAGGACGTGTATGTGTCACTGCCAGAGCTGACAGGGGTTAAGTGTTTGCGAGAGCCCAGGAGATGGCTGCTGTGAATGGGATAGACTGGGTCTACTTGGAGTTGCATCCATGCTGCTGATAGATTCTCTGCCCAGTCTGAGTCAAATGCACCGCCAGCCTTGCTGTTAACCTGCCGTTGTCCTCAGGCAGGGTGACTCTCTGTTTCTCTCTCTCTCTCTGCCTTTCTCTCTTGCCCTTCTCTCTATCTCTGCCTGTCTCTCGAAGGCCATTCTAATTTTATTCTCAACCAGTTCTGAAAAAAATGAGAGTAGTGATTGTTAAATGCCAAAGATGCTGCTGCAATGCTAGGGTAGTTGCCAGGGTGTTGCTATGTGATTGCTAAGTTGTTCTAAGTACTTGTTAACACATATGGCTGTTCGTTTTATCTGGGTGGTTGAAGGGTGTTGCTATGCAGTTGTTCCGAGTACTTGTTAGCACATTGCTATGTGGTTGTTCGATGGCTATTCTGTTGTTAGGGTTTTGGAAGGTTTCCAAGGTGTTGCTATGTGATTGATATGGTGTTCTGAGCAGCTGTTAGTGTATAGCTATGCAGTTGCTAGTGTTTTCTAAGTGGTTGCTAGAGCGTTTGGAGTAGTTAAACTAGTTCTTAGTTCACTGCTAAGGTATGCAGTTGTTTGGATGTTTTGGGTGGTTGCTAGGGTGTTGATATGCAGTTGCTAAGTTGTTCTGAGTACTTGTTACCACATTGCTATGTGGTTGATAAGGTGTTCTGAGCAGCTGTTAGTGTATAGCTATGCAGTTGTTAGTGTTTTCTAAGTGGTTGCTAGAACATTTTGAGTAGTTAAACTAGTTCTTAGTTCTCTGCTATGGTATGCAGTTATTTGGATGTTCTGGGTGGTTGCCAGGGTGTTACTATGCAACTGTTAAGTTGTTCTGAGTACTTGTAAGCACACTGCTATATGTTGGTTAGATTGCTATTCTCTTTTTAGGGTTTTCTGGGTGGTTTCCTAGGTCTTGTGGTTGCTAAGGTGTTTTGAAAAGCTGTCAGTGTATGCCTATGCAGTTGCTAGTGTTTTCTAAGTGGTTGTAGGGTGTTCTAGTTAAACAAATTATTAGTGGAAAGCTACAGTATGCAGTTATTTGGGGTTTTGGGTGGTTGCCAGGGGATTGCCAGAAAAAAACAACAAGCCCAAAAAAACTAAATGCTGTATTTGGTAAATAAGACAAAAATATTGTGACAACTTCCCATTTCATCATGTTAATAAAGTGACACGCTTTATGAGCCAAGCCCAAAGACGCTTATAATAAGTGGACATGGCAACACTATGGTTTAGTTAAAATTGTCAGGCATAAGTATTTGATCACTAATTTTATTGAAGTCATAGACTCTTGGAATTCATGTCAATGGAAAACATTGATATTACCACTGTGTCAATCAGCAGTTCCGGTAGTGAGTCGAATTCTGAACACACACAGAATGATAATTTATGGGATTCACTCCTGCATTTAAATGGAGTTGTCACTCCTGAAACTTTACAGTGTATAATTATAGTATTACCTGTGATATTCAATTTTATCTTCTGTCAGGAAAAAAGTTAAAACACGGTATATGGATCTAACAGAACACCTCTTGTCAACAAGCAGCACGATTTGAGGCATCACTCATTTTCATAGTACAAACTATGCAGGACGAGTTCAGTGTCGAAGTTTAAAGGTGCCATTGAATGGAAAATTGAATACCTTGGCATAGTTGAATAACAAGAGTTCAGTACATGGAAATGACATACATTGAGTCTCAAACTCCATTGTTTCCTCCTTCTTATATAAATCTCATTTGTTTAAAAAAACGCTGAAGAACAGGCGAATCTCAACATAACACAGACTGTTACGTAACAGTCGGGATCATTAATATGTACGCCCCCAATATTTGCATATGCCAGCCCATGTTCGAGGCATTAGACAAGGGCAGCAAGTATTAACGTCTGGATCTGTGCACAGCAGAATCATCGGACTAGGTAAGCAAGCAAGGACAACAGCGAAAAATGGCAGATGGAGCAATAATGACTGACATGATCCATGATAACATGATATTTTTAGTGATATTTGTAAATTGTCTTTCTAAATGTTTCGTTAGCATGTTGCTAATGTACTGTTAAATGTGGTTAAAGTTACCATCGTTTCTTACTGTATTCACGGAGACAAGAGCCGTCGCTATTTTCATTATTAAACACTTGCAGTCTGTATAATTCATAAACACAACTTCATTCTTTATAAATCTCTCCAACAGAGTGTTATGTTAGCTTTAGCCCGTTAGCCGTGGAGCACCATCAAACTCATTCAGAATCAAATGTAAACACCCAAATAAATACTATACTCAAATGATCTGATGTATGCATGCAGCATGCATGACGAACACTTTGTAAAGATCCATTTTGAGGGTTATATTAGCTGTGTGAACTTTGTTTATGCTGTTTAAAGCAAGCGCGAGCTCCGGGGGCTGGGAGCGTGAGGAATTAAAGGGGCCGCAGCCTGAATCGGTGCATAGTAAATGATGCCCCAAAATAGGCAGTTAAAAAAATTTATAAAAAAAAAAGTATGGGGTATTTTGAGCTGAAACTGACACATTCAGGGGACACCTTAGACTTATATTACATCTTGTAAAAAAACGTTCGATGGCACCTTTAAGACTCAATTTTGGACATACAAATAAGAGTTATGCATCATTCAAAACTGTGAAATGTCTTCTTTTATTTGTGAACACTCACAGTAAAAACAAAATGTTGTGCTTTTTGCAAAATAAAGAAAACTAACATGATGTCTCTTTCTCAATGAAGTCCATTCTGATACTCGGATTAGGGGTTTGTTAAAGCAAATCAAGTATGAGCAAAAGCAATAATGCCGCTTGCCCAAACAAACATCACTAACACTTGCAGTGACAAAATAGGTGTTTGCAGTTCTCTCAGAATAACTCAATTTTATGCTGATTCCGGCTCTTAAATGAAAACCAGTTAGATAACTCACTGAACTTCAGAGTCAGATCATAACCCTCACACACCAAAGAGATGAAATGGCAAGAAAAATTCAATTCAAATCTTAGCGAATTCAAACATGGAAATAGAATGCAAATTTGTTCGCTGCTGTCCTGTGATTTATGAAAGAGTTTAGGCAGGTGTTATTCTGAAAAGTGAACGGATGGACAAACAGCCTGGCAGCAGACTAGAATAGAGCAAGACTGAGCGATGACCCTCGCGAGCCCTTTCTCACTACAGGTAGAAGAATGTGTTTGCTGAGCTAATTGTTCGTGGAAAATTGAGTTGTCATTTCACAGTGAACACCCCCGCCTAGCCGATCACACATACACACACACACACACACCACAGCTAATACTCTGACAAGCTTTCTGAACTCAAATTGTACAGAAAGATGACTGCATGGTACATACCGTACAGTTACACAATCACAAAAAGCACTCTGTTCAAATAAAGAGACCTGCATCAATACCTGTATAGGGTATGCAGTCGAAGGAACAATTGACGTGACACTTTCTACTTATCTTTCTGATGTGGGAGAAGTTAAAAAAGAAGAAAACCGTCGCTGAGTTTCCAGACAGTGCTAATTATAAAGAACGATTGTTGGCACAAACTGCAATCCCAACCATTTATCCCCAGCAGAGACTGTGAGTCTGATTTGACGGTTGTGAATGTAGAAGAGTTAATTACGCTCCCCATGTTAAATAGACACACTCGATAGAGCAGAAATCAGCTTCTCTAGCTGCCGCTTGTAAAAACATCTAATACCTGATGCAGCAAATGCCATTTTTTTTTAAACACGAAGGCCACATTAAGTCAACATGAAAACAAAAATGACAAAACTGACTGTATCCAATCTTGGCATTACTGTACCTGATTTATCAGTGAAAGTTATATAGTCTGCATCTGTGACATCAAAATGAAGCGTTCAGATCATTTGATTGCAGACTTACTTTGGCAAACCTGAGCACAATTTCAAAAATTGAATGTTGAGAGATTTATTCTGAATCTCTAGAGAAGACACAGTCTTTTTCTCAGGGGAACAATCTCAAAAGCATATATATATATATTTTGCTCTCCATTTAATCTAATTTGTCATCTTAAAGCAATTAACATACATAAACAATTAAGATATTAAAGAGCATTAACATCAATTAACATCTCCATTTGCTCTCCATTTCAATCTCAAAGCTGTCTAAGAGAAATAACTGAGATATTAAAGAGATTTAATTTATGATTGTTCTACCCTTTGGGATCGCCTCAATCATTTAGCATTGCAATGTGCATTTGCAAATATTGGCCGATGTAAATCTGAGCCATATGGCACCTAAGCGCAGCTAATCCAAACAAACGCCCAGTACATCCTTTGCTGGTCATGCTAAACAGAAAAACACCAATCCGATGTTCCACAGAGTAATGTGATGACAACTGATAAGATCTCGCTGAGCAGTGCAGGAAAAAAAAGTTTCCAGATAGAAAACCATATAGATATTTTCCTCAACACATTGGCTGCACAAAATGAACTGCAGATCGGCTGCTGTGCAGTTCTCAACCAGCCATCCTATTATGGCTCCATTTGGGCTGTAGATCACAAAGTATATTAAGGACTTTGAGGTGAATTTGTGCTGAAAAAGCAAACTGTGCCGATCCTTTACTGTCTACCTCTATCTTTAGACAGAGGAGATCTCTGCCTTCATATAGCCATGACCTGCACCGCATTTCTCTCGCAATGTCTTTTGGTAAGAGAGACGATGTGAGCCAGCTTAATTAGAATGCATAAACAATAACAAAATGTCAGAACCAGAACACAGAGGAATAAGCGTCTCCCTATAAAGGTTACAGTCCACTGAATGAATATTGTTATGAACCAGGGAATCTTTCAAGGACAGTATATTGGCCAAAGCTAATGAGGTAAAAGGTGGCTATGATTTTTGTGGCCCATAGATAAAGGTAGACCTACAATCATTTCAAAAAGTAATTTTAAAACGGTAAGGAGGCCAGAGCTATTTATAGTGAGGGGGGCCTAGAATACCAGTGCATAATTTTGCTTGGGAGCGTGGAGCATTTTCGTTAAGCTTCGGTTATCTCTTTTGCTCCTAGATTGCTACAATACTGCTCCATGTTGGCAACCTATAATGCAACTGCATGCCAACAAAGACTGTAAAAGTAAGAATTAGAGAAAGAAATCTGTGAAATGTGTCTGCAAAGACAACGTTTAGTAAAAATTAATAGAATGGGCGAGTTTGTGAGTTTGAGTGCAAGCAAGGATATGTGCAGTTTTCTTATCTCTCAAAACCCAATATACGCATATGAAATAAAATCCCATCAGAGACGCCAAAAATCAATCCTACAATCCCCTTTAATCACTTGTGAAACTGCAAAACCTGCACGTGCATATTAAAGGGATATTTCACTCAAAAATGACAATTCTGTCATTTACTCAACCTCATGTAATTTTAAACCTGCATGCATTTATTTCTCCTGCAGAATACTGAAGAATATATTGTGAAGAACACCGAGGTGCAAACAACATTGAAGCCCATTGAATTTTATTGTATGGAAAAAGAAACAGATATCTTTTAAAATAACTTCTTTGCATTTGACAGAAGAAAGTTAGTCATACAGATTCAGAACGAGGTGAGTAAATAATATGACTGAACTATCCATTCCAATATCCAAGAGCAGTAAAGGGTTAGTTCACCCAAAAGTGAAAATTCTGTCATTAATTATTCACCCTCATGTCATTCCAAACACGTAAGACCTTCGGAACACAAATTACGATATTTTGATGAAATCCATGAGCTTTCTGTAAAGACATTGTTAAAATAGTCCTTGTGACTACAGTGGTTCAACCTTAATGTTATGAAGCGACGAGAATACTTTATGTATGCAAAAACAAACAAACAAAAAAATAAATGACGACTTTATTCAACAATTTCTTCAATTCTCCTACGCTGTTAATGTTGTAGAAACAGTGCAGCGCTTCCGGGTTCTACATCAGAATGCCGGCTCAGTATTGGACGACGTTGTTCACGTGAGCAGCACAATGCATTCGTGTGATACTGACGCAGGAGCTGGCCAATAATGCGATGGCGTTCTGACGTAGAACCCGAAAGCACTGCACTGTGTCTACAACTACAACAATTCCGAAGATGAACGAAGGTCTTAGTGGTGTGGAATGGTGAGTAATTAATGACTTTATTTTCATTTTTGGGTAAACTAACACTTTAATATAAAAAATACATATATAAAAAAAGATTCTTCCCTGTGAGTATTAAGTTAGTTTTAAGTTTTTTGAGTATTTCTGAGTTTAATGGTATATTCAGACTGGCATACTACCTAGTATCTACCTGTACCTAATTTCCTACTTTCCAGAGTGACATTAACTGTAAATATCATGATTCATTATTTGACTTGACTTCCAACATTTCAAAGTGTCATTTTTTGTCAAAATACTTCCATCTATCCCAGTTTAATATGCCAAGTTAATTATATGTCAGCCATTTGCAGGTTGATTTCCACAAAATGTGGCTCTGTGGTGTTTTCTAAATGGTTTGAGCATCCCAACCAGCACGGCAACAGACTCAACCAATGCTGTTAATTTTGGGGCGTGCCTTGCGGTTTCTTAAACCAATAGCAGATGGGGGAGGAATGTTTTGTAAACAGGTATGAAAACAATCAATTCTGCTATTCCGTTTGATGTCTAGAGGCAAAGAAATAACACTTTACCCTAGGGTAAATTTGTTAAATATCTTATAATCTAAAGATTCTCATGCACTGACAATGGTGTGGAGACACTAGAATTTGCCATCTGAATTAGCACCGCCTTACAGAAAAGGGATCTGAGCTCAAATGAATTATCATGAACAATTATCATAGAGTCCTAATGAGATCTGTGGTCCCTATCGGCCTGACGCTTTGCTCAGTCAGGGGAAGAGAGAGCGGATTAGCTCTAATCCTGCCAGATTGCTCGATCCGAACATCTTAATTTATTCCATCCCCTAAGACTAAATGACAAATAGGATATTACCATAAGAACACCAAAAGTGCAACCAACCCCTGTGATAGCGAAATTACAGCCGAGACCTTTTAGCACTCTGGTGTGTTTTCAGCTGTGAGCTCTGAGAGGAAGTTTCTGGAAACCTGTGCATCACGTATAGACGCTTGAGTTCGGGTGACTACAGTTCAAGGAGATCTGGAGGGAATGAGGTGTTTGGCTGAGACACAAGATGAATGCAGAGCAGAACTATCAGCCTGCCATTTATTCCTGAGCTTAAAGCATCCTATTTAATGTAACGCATGCAGATATAAATCAGACGGCAGTTTTCTTTCCCCTTCAGAATGTTGGTTCTGAAGTCGAGCGGTGGAGTTTTAGTGTTTCTCCTGAATGTTAGGAAACTTTCTGCCCCAAAGATAGGTTGTTTATATGAGACAACTAATGAGCACTCTAAGTTTCTGTGAACATAATGCATTCGATTCCAGCAGCGTCACCCCAGTGCTTTGATTGACAGGCTAAACTATTTCTACCTGAAGCAAATCAGTATTTGAATGTGGGAAGTAGTGTTGCGTAGTCACCAACTTAATGTAGCGATGTTAAGACATTCATACAGGTCATCCCGTGCAGCCTCCATGATGATGGGGGACCCTCATGGTAAGACAAATAAATTATGATTAATTTTGCTGGAGTGATTTTACTCCACAATGAAGTTGCATCAAAAGCTATATACACTGAGTGTTTACACAGTGTTTAAATGCTGAACACGGGTGGTCTGAATGCTGAAACAATATAACGTAGTGAAATGTTGATTATTGATTTGTGTGAACAGCAAAACAAAGACAAGTGCTGAATGACATGACGGAGCGGCGATGTAGCTTCAGAAGACTTTGACAGTCCCTCTGCGTCCCTGTGATGCGGAGGAAGTTTTCAGAACGGAGCTCCGTACTCGAAATCGCTTCCCTGTCATTTATGTCACTGTCAAATGTTTCCTGACTGGTTTAAAATTCAAATCTCCTACAGTTATCTGCTGTAACCCTCCAATTTACACTTTCTAAATGACAGAAATCTTGAAAAAAAATCAGCACAGAACAGTTAAAAGAGAAAGTTCACCAAAAAAAAAAAAGAGAAAATTCAGTCATCACTCATTACTGTCAATACAAACTCCTTAAAGGGATAGTTCACCCAAAAATGAAAATTTTGTCATTACTTACTCACCTTCAAGATGTTCCAAACCTGTATGAGTTTCTTTCTTCTGTTCAACACAATAGAAGATATTTTAAAGAACGTTAGTACCCAGACAGTTGATGGTAGCCATTGACTTCAATAGTATGGAAAAGAAAAATACTATGTACCATCAACTTTCTGGTTACTAACATTCTTTAAATATCTTCTTTTGTGTTCAACAGAAGAAACTCATACAGGTTTGGAACCACATGAGGGTGAGTAAATGATGACAAACATTTCATTGTGTGAACTATCCCAGACATCCCAACCTGCAAAAAGTCATTTCAGGGAGGTATTTCCCCCCAATCCCCCCCCCCCCCCCCATTAAAAAAAAAGAGGAAGGAGGACAAGGATATGACATTTCACCACAGAACATGACTTTACTTGTATACCGAAATACAGCTGAATATAACAGAACAATGACTACAACTTTTGTGTAGTCTGCCATAAAATGTGTCGTATACTTTTTTTTTTTTTCGGGAGAAGAGATAAAAGCCCGCCCACACTGACAATTGATTGGTTGATTTGCCGAAACAGGCCAATCAGGATGCTCTCTGTCTTACACACACGCACACTAGCACACACACACGCAAGGTCTCTCGCTCCCTCTCCCTCAGTCCTCTCTGCCGTGCGCGCGCTACACGGTTTGAAACACAGTCTTGCCCTGCATCCCAATGTGCATACTATCCACGCTATCCGCCCTAAATAGTATTGAATATTACTAGTGTCATATAGGCCTACTATTTAGGATGGATTGTATGCACATTGAGACGCAGGCTCTGTCTCGCATCCGCGCTCTTGCTCGCTCGCTCTAGATTCCGGGAGATTTTAACTCATTTGCGGGCATCAGGGAGCCGCTATCAATATGCGGGAGACTCCCGGAACTTCCGGGAGACTTGGGATGTCTGCTATCCCTTTAAGACCTCTCATCATCTTAAAAACACAAATGAAGATGAACTTGAACTTGACACTTCAAAAAGTTTATAAAGACATTGTAAAAGAAAGCCATATAAATAGAGCAGTGTAATCAAAGTCTATCTTTTATAAGATATTGCCATAGATTAAATATAGTTAGCATCTTTTGTTAGCAGCTTGTAGTGCTTTCAAAAGAGTAGCTTGACTGTATCTTGTAGCTTGGCAAGATACGCTTTCAAAGCAGCTTCCCCAGCACTGGTGGGTAGGAGTGATGCCGAAACATTCGTTTTTCAGAGCTACGCAGAGAACCTCAGAGGAAACATTATTAATTAACACCCACGCCACAGATCTGCCAAATAAAGCACAGCGCTCTTCTCTTTCGTCTTCTTTCTTCTGCGGATCACCCACGATCACACACCACGCGCACACAGAAGTGTCTTTGTTACAGAGTAATCTACCTCCAAAAATGAATACCTACTCAAGTGCACTTCAAGGTCAGAGTTGGGCAGGGCCTTTTCAAACGCCTCTCAAAACATCTCGGCGCGATAATCCTGCACAGCTCAAATTTTGAAGGGCTGTTATCAATATATGCAAATTTCTGCTGGAGGCACGACATTTTCAGCCACTAATTACCTACTTGTCTCTCACCATACCTGCATCCACGTAATCCACTATCTGTGAGAGGAAAGGAGAGGGCAATCAAATATTCACAACTGATAATAATGAGAGGTCATCTTTACACATGCTTTGACAGCTCTCCTAAAGACTAGTATTTGTGAAGTTGTAAGAATTATCTTATAGCAGACAGTATGGGTTGGACATTAAACGTTATTCTATTTCATCAAATGAATACTTCTTGAAATGTCCTATTGTGAAAAATTGATAAATGAAACATTACTTCATAATTTTCAATTTCCATTTTAATTTGACAAAGGGAATATCTGAATGCAGCATCTGTGGATTACAAAAGAAATTAATTTCAATTCACCCCTTTTTGTCAAATCTGTACAGCTGTTCTCTAACAATGAAAATCTGAGGCAAAGCATACTGGGCCTTTAAAAGCAGAAATGTGGAGCTTGCATTTTGTATTATTAATAATGTTAATAACAGCAATAATAATAATAATAAACTATTATATAATACATATTTTCATATTCATACATGCATATTTATATGCATTTATTAACATTTACATGTATATATATATATATAGCAGTATATACTGTATATGGGTCAATGACGTGATGGTCATTTTTTTGTCCAAAGGCCTTCATAATAATAAAAAACAAAGATATGACATCCAAAGTATGTCCAAAGTATGTAAGGTAGTACAACTAGATCTTTTTTTATCAAATCCAAAAGGTTTTAATTATATTTTGCTACATATAAAAGTATTTTAAGTGTCAAAAGGTCATTCGGTTTAACCGTCTAAAGGCCCATACAGCCATTTTATTTGTGATTAAAATATCTTAAAATGTAATAAATGTATAGATTTTTTATTCTGGCATGATTTTATAACATCATATATCAACATAGTGCAAAATGGTATTAAGATTATCTGTATAAGTCATTGCTTTTTATTATGAGAAAGAATGTCCGGAAAAATGAATTTCATTGATGTCATTCGGAGTAACCAATATAAAGGGACCATTTTGGATAAAGTCATGTGGTCATTATCATGTGACAGGGTATCATGTGACAACTCTCTCCTAACTATTTGAAAAATTAATGTTTTCACTCGATCATACGCATGTCCCGAAACATCAGGTCATTCGGTACAACCGCTATAAAACATGGAAAATGTTGTAATATTTAAAAAACCTTATTTGTCAATGACCCATATATATATATATATATATATATATATATATATATATATATATATATATATATATATATATATATATATATATAGATATAGATATATACATATACAGTATATACTGCGCACACACACACACACACACACTGATTTACATGGTCAGAAAGTCTTGTGGTTGCACTTGTATTTTAATGTTTATCCTGCTGCAATGTCTTGCCCCATAGACTTCCATTATAAATGCATTATTGTAAATGGAATTTTTGTTTGCTCTTTCAAACTCATCGACTAGATTATTAGTTTGTTATGTAAATAACTCATGTTATTGTAATTCATTATATAAATACATATTTTCATTATAAAAATAAATCCATCAACTGTAGGCAGCGTATGCCGTTTCATTTGTATTGAACCCGGAGCATTCCCTAAAGAATAACCAAAGTTATTTTGCACAGATCTTCTTCTCTGCAGTGTTTTGATATCAGAATGAGAATTTAATTTGATACAGCAAAGATTGAATCTCAAACAATGTTTGGATTTAATTAACAGTTACTGATTTTAATAGAATTAGTTTGCACTGTGTGTTTCTGATCCATTTTCAGTGTAGTAATGACTTTTGTCACTCTCTCCATGGGGTAATTACGATTACAACTCTGAGAAATTTGGAGGCAATGTTGTTTTCTATTCAGCGAGAGACAGATTAAAATTTTGCTTCGCTTTGATTTGTTGTGGTTATCATCATGTTGTGAAATGTTCCTGCCTGATGCTTGTCTGAAAACAAATTCAGCACATTTGGCAGTGTACTTTGAAAATGAACTTGCTTGGACTGTAATATGGCTCTAGAGAGCAACATGACAAGCACTTTTGTCTGGTATCATGAAGAAACAAGTGATGCTCAATGTGTCAAATAAGGCTCACCAGTCAAATGGCCGACACAGAAACAAAGAGAGCAGCAACACCAAACATGCTTTTATCACGCTTAACTTAAATTCTCAGCAACTCTCTTTCCATTAAAGAAATCTGACACAATTTTGGTGTCAACCAGCCGTGGATTTCATTTCAAAGATATTTTTGTGGTTGAACTTGTGGCATATTTTGGTGGATTGCTGTTGGAGGGTGAAAGGACGTTAAACCCAGTGATCTAAAAAACAAATAACTTTGAGAAGCTGACATGGTAGTTCATTAATCATGGCAGGATTAACTAGAAGAGGTTGTCTTGACTAATACACACTTGAAACACAAAAACTTCCAGATTTCTAAAGCCTTGTTGCCTTTCCATGTTCTCCTTCTGCAACTAGTCTGCAACAAAAAGCCACAGATCATAGCCAAGTTGCAAAATGTGCCAGTTGCCGATGCTCTTTTTGTGTGCAAGCTTAATAACACACTCCGCACAGTCACGGACAAAACAATAAAACTAGTTTGTAATCTTTGTCTATAATCCTCCATTTGTTAATATTACATTAATTAACATAAACTAAAAATGAAAAATACTTCTAAAGCATTTATTAACCTTAGTTGATAAGTGTAACATTTACTAATACATGATTAAATAAATACTGTAACAAATGTGTTGCCCATTGTTATTGTTAGGTAGGCTAATGCATTAACATTAATGAATAGGATCTTATTGTAAAGTGTTACCGGTTCATTTAATGTTAAAGGTGCAGTATGTAATATGAATAACTAGTGGTTGAAATGAGTACTGCAGTCCAAATTCAAAACATTGAAGAGAGTTGTGTCCCCGCCCCCCTTCTCCTTAGACTCCACACTCACGCGGGTTGCCAGATTGAGGACATGCAACCGGAACGGACGCAATTGACAATGGAAAGCGAGAAGCTTTACACTACAAGTCGTATCTATGTTTTTATGTCATTGAGCATTGTAGATGAATGCCGAGACTTTTTAGGTCAGGTGAATCTGTGATCTCTGACCCAGTTTGTTTGCTGGCTTCCATGGCTGCAACACGCTGCGTTTCCCACCAACGGGCAACTATACTATTATTTACTATTGGGTAAACAAAAACAGACATTCCGACACGGAACGCACATTTCAAATTTGAATAACTGTCTGTAGCATTGTTGTTTGGAGAAACAAGTATATGAACTTAGCATGTTTCCTAAAAAGATATTATGGTATTTTTATGCTTTAGCGCAGTGAAAAAAAATTACATAGAGCACCTTTAAGAAAATCCATTTTTGTAATGTGTGGAACCAGTGTCCACAACTGAATTGAAGTAAGATTGTATTAAGTGTTAATTTAGTACTAAATACTGAATTAAGTATTAAGTGATGTCAAGAGAGAGAGCAGCAATTTATCTTTGTGCATCCAAAAAAAAAAAAAAACTGGCAGATTTTAACTTGAGCTCTGCGTTCATGCCGTGTCATGCGGGAGAGGATTGCAATGGTCAAACATGTCCGTCCAGTGCGTGTTTACATAGAAAAATAATGGAAAAGTAGGGAATTTCAGAACCATAGCTATGGGGAGGATAATTAATCTGGTCACTGACATACTAGTCTGCAATTAGTGCACAGAAGAAACACAAAACTCTCTTTAAATGTACGCAGGGCACTGGCAACAACCTTGTGTCTCATAGTGTGTGCTATAGGCATTACTCTCACAAACTAGACATCTTTATGTTTGGAGGCTTTGTTGTTGTTTACGGAATTAGTGCTGGACTGTTCGTTCCACCCACAGAGAGTTCAATGTAATTTGACTTTAAGTGAGTTTAGCTACAGAGGCCTGTATATTTGCAGCTGAAAAGCAAATTCCTTGCAATAAACTTGGTGAGAGAGTAATAAGAATGGATTAAACTGCCCCATACCATAATCCTCTTCTTCCTTCCTCCAAACTTTGAATTCAGCCCAGCCTGAATATGTCTACGCCGACATAATTATCCTGAAACTGGCAACTGTACAGTATTGTGCGTCTAAACAACAAAGTATAAACCCGTGGTCTAGTGTGTGAATATCCAGAAAATCAGACAAGCCTTGGCTGCGGCCCCAGAACAAGCATCTGTCAAAACAAATGGCTCTCATTGGGAAATAAATAAATCAACAAACTTTGCAATGCATGGAAAATCAAATCCATAACAAAGAGTGTAGATATTTCAGCAGAAACAGACAGCCCGTGATGCCAGGACCGAGTTTATTTCCAAATTAATCTCTCAACTAATGTCTGCTGCCTTCGTCATTTAGTTTACAGCCGAAAACTGGAATTAAGGACCACAGATAACAGTGCGGTCCTGTCAAACTGCAGAGCACTTCAATGAGCAGCTTCCTCTTAAATTACAACTGTTCCTGCTGTTGTCTGGGCCCTTTTCAAAGCTGTAAAGTTTCAGCTGTGGTAAAATCCACAAGGCATTGGATACACTTAAAAAAAAAAAATCAGAGCAGAATCATGGCCAGTGTTGGGGAAAGTAATGCATTACAATTTTTGCGTTACTCCCTAAAAAAGAAATTGCACTAACTGCAAATTGCATATTTGTGTTATTTAACATATTTAATGACTGAAGGTTTGTGCAATATTTTGAGTTTGCTTTTCATTGTTTTCAGTCATTTTGAAGAATACTGAATCTGTTTTGTGCTAGTGAGGCGAGTTAAATGCCTGCTCACATTTAGTCAAGAACTACACCTTACTGCACCTTACTTCCAATTTCTCACAACATGGGAGCAGAAGAGGTGTCAGTAAATAAATGGGAAAACAAAGTAACTTGCATTACTTATTTGAAAAACTCAGATATTTTGTTGTAAATTTAGAAGTAATGCATTACATTACTAGTTACTTGAAAAAAGTAATCTGATTACGTAACTCGCGTTACTTGTAATGCGTTACCCCTAATGCAGGCCATGACTGAAACTGATTTGTCAAATAAAATTTTGACTTTTGAAAGGCTAGATATTATTTTAGCAAAGAAGAAGGGGGGGGGGGGGGTTTAGTTTTGGTTACCACTGACAGAAAAAAAAGGTAACACTTTATTTTACAGTGTCCCTATTACACATCTTACATGTACTTAATATAATAACAGTAAATTATTATTTACTTATAATTACAAGCATAATTACAAGCAACTAAACCGAAACCAAAACCTAACCCTAATTACACTGTAAGTACATGTTGCTAATTAATATTACTCAGTACTTATAATTACACTGTAAAAACACTAAACAGAAAAACACACACACACACTCACACACAAAAAAAAAAAAAAAAACAACATTTAACCCCACACCTAACAGGAAATGCTGATTATGTGTGCAGTTTCATGTATTGTATATAATAAAGAAAATAAAGTATATTTTAGGACTATTATTTTCATTACATCTCAATGTGAAATGGGTTCTGCATAAAAATGACCACAACCACATGTGGTCTACTCCAGACCTATAGAAGTTATTTATTTATTGGCTTTACATGCATAAGAACACATTTATGTGGGTAAGCACCTCTTTTTTTAAAAAAATGTATGTTTTCCTCTTTTTGTACTTAACTTTTGAATAAGAACCATTCAAAACGTCTCATTTTGATGACCATCCATTCTACAGTAATGTGAATGCAGAGTATCGGAATGGAAAATTTTTCATTTCTGATACAGTCCTGAATGGATGTACTGTAATTAGGCCACAGGCTCCATTAGGATTCTTGTTTGGAGATTGAGCTGCTCAGCCCATCTGGCTAATGAGTTGATAAGGTCTCAACTCCTATTAAAATATGTACCTGAGGAGAGCAGAATAGCCTATATCAAATTCTATTATTGTCATACTTCATCTAATTACTTCAAATGTTCTGACCATTTCTTATGTAAGATTAGATGAAATAATATTGTAGTTTTTGGCAGCTAGAAAATAAGAAATTATCATCATTATTATTAGTATTATTAATAAAAAAAATTATATGTCTGAATGTGTCTCCATACATCCTTGTAGCAATTTGGTCTCTTAGTATATTAGCAAAAAAAATCAGTCTGAATAATAAACAATCATCATTTCAACCCTGTTTTATAAAAAAATTTTTTTGAATAATGTAAACAGCTGTATAAAAGATGCATTTCCTGTGTAAAATAATTCATCTGTACATCTAGTAGTGTTACGAATCTAAAATAATACAATATATATTTTATACATGAATAGTGTAAAATTTGATTCAGACTGGCAGCAGACAGTGTCTTCTAACTTGTACTTCTGGTTTTGTACACATTTCTTTTTCCTGACAGCAATCTAAAGCTCAGTCTCTCTTGTGGTACAGCTGTCTGCATGCAAGGATTGAGAAGATTCTAGGGTGACGTCAAAGCCTAACAAAGACAGCTACAAGCCCCAGTCTCTCTCATCATGTTTTTCCTGGTCAACTTTGATTATTAGAAAAATTCAGAATGGTCTACAGGGTATCAAAGGTTCAAAGGGTATAGAGCACACCCATCTCCTTTAAATGAAGAGGGAAATTCAGACTCCTTTAATCTTCTGCTGGTCTAGAATTTATTTTTAGGCAGCAAAATTTGCAATTAGTTTATGTATGTTATCTTAACTAAGTATTCAGCCAATGATGTTCTGGTTATCAGGAAGCGGTGCCATTTTTGTGTCCTTACGTGGTGGCGGCGGGAGGAGGTGGTGGGAAACAGGGCTAGAACCTCAGATAGAAGGAATATCCATAGGGTACTGCGGGACCAGGTGACCATGGAGATGCCAGCGAAGGAAGAGGCGACCGCTCAGCCGGCAGTGAAGGAGGCCATGGTGGAACCGGTGAGGTGGAAAGCCCTGACACATTTGTAAGGATGGAGACCTACGGAGGAGCCTTAGGGGGTGCAGTCTAGGGAGGAGCCAAGAAGATGGAAGACCAATGCTGTCAGGGAGGTTGGAGACCAAGGCAAAGCCAGAGGGCTGGAGATGGCACTAGACCAGAGGACTACAACGGAGACAACAGTTCTTAAGAGTGAAGTGGAGCTGGAGACTCAGAAGACTAAGGCTGAGCTGGAGGGATGGAGGATCCCGGTGGAGTCGAAGGAGTGGACGGACCAGGCACAGCCACAGGCCCGGAAGTCTGTGGAGAAGCCAGGGAGATGGCAGTCCAAGGAGGATTTATAAGGACAAAGAACCCCGGACATGCCAGAGTGATGACAGTCCACGGTGGAGCCAAAGGAGCGAGGAGCCATGGTGGAGTCGAAGGAATGAGGCAGAGTAGGAGGGTCAAGAATCTGGAGTTTCCATTCCGGAGAGCACATTTGAACTGGCTAGCCAGAAGACTGTGGCCAAAGGTGAGCCAGGGAACTGGGCAGAACCAGCAAAGGAGGCAGATCCATGGAACAGGGCAGAAAAAGCAAAAGAGGAGGAGCCTGGGAACTGGATGGGACTAGTGGAGGAGGGGGAGCTAGAAGACTGGATGCAACCAGCAGAGGATGATGGGACAGGGAACTGGTTGAAACCAGAGAGCCAACAAGCTAGGTGGGACCAGTGGAGAAGGAGAGATCTCAGAGGTGGGGGAATGGGTGGGAACCCACGCAGAGTGTTCATTACAGTCAATAAGTGCCAGCTTCGGGACAGACAATATGGCAGGCGCCTGCTCTGCATCCATGGAGGTTTGGTGCGCAGACAGTTGTGCTACCTCATGATCTGAATTTTTATCCTCCTCACCCATGGTTAATGGAGATCCTACCATCTGGAGGGCCAGATCTAAAAAGTGGGCCAGCATCTCTCGAAGAAACTCATACAGGAGAGAGTCTTCAGTGGTTCATTCAGTCTAGCAAAAAAGGGAATAGGGAATCATCTGGAAAATGTACCTGCTTCGCTAAACTGATGAACATGCTGATGTGGTCCTCAAATGAATGACATCTATAGAAACCAAGAAAACTAAACACAGGGAAAGAGAACCAGCAACAATGGAACAAGATTAATTTCAACATAAGAGTCCTTGGGAACAGAGACATTACAACAATGTACACAAATCCTCATGGCTGGTTAAATTAAGCCATCAGGAGCTGACAGAGGTGGATTGACCTCCAGCAGTCAATCTTTGCTGAATCACAGGCTAATTGGCACTTTCATCGCAAACTGTTCTAAGAAAAACCCTAGAAAACAAAATGATGGATGGCTGAATCACCTGACAGGAGCCAAATGAAACAACAAAGACGTCATATTAGAGTTTATCAATGTTAAGGAGTTCTTTCACTGGATAGATATGAGTCTCAGCTTCAGGGAGCATACGCACATCGCCCACATCCGTCCACTCACCGTCTGATGCATAATTCACACAAAACTGCAAAGTACTTTCTTAAAATGGTACAATACAATCAGATTGGTCAGATTTATGCAACATTAGTTAGTTGGGTGCACAGTTTTTTTTTACCAGTCTTCACTGAAGCAAAATCCTGTTTACAAAAATGCTTTTGAGGAAGAACTAATAACTGGATTTGACAAAGTTTGCAAGGTTTGTGGCATATTTATGAAGATGATTATTTAATTTATTTATATTTTTATTATGTATATGTATTATATTTCTATAATAAATACAGTTATTATATATAAATGTTTGCATATTTTTGCATTAACAAACTGATAACTGTAAATAAACAAGCTCTCCTTGTCCTTGAAAATGTCATTGGGCAATACATAAAAAAGATATGTATCATGCAAAAAAAGAGCAAGAAAACTAGATTCTCCAGTGAATTAGATCTCCGCTGTTAGCTGCTGAGGTCAGCTGTTCCTTTGGTCCATATGTGTGTGAGAGAAACATTATAAAAGCAGCTCACTAGAGGAGATTAAATATGGTGTGAAGTGGTTGGATTTATTGAGATGGATCTGTGTGAACTCCTCATTAAGTGCCCAGTGGGACCTAACTTTCAGTCTCTCAGATTAAATATTACCCATGACTCCAGGGTTAATCAGAACTAAAGCCCCACTCTAGATAAAAATCACAGTTTGCACGGAGCTACAGTGTTCCCATCCAAAATTTCAACAGCAGCTATTTCAGGAATGTTTTAGATTAATGCAGTGGAGCAGGAATTGCCAGAATATATACGGTAACACAGTATATATTTGGGGGATTTTTGTCATGTTAATGTACAGTGGGTACGGAAAGTATTCAGACCCCCTTAAATTTTTCACTCTTTGTTATATTGCAGCCATTTGCTAAAATCATTTAAGTTCTTTTTTTTTTTCCTCATTAATGTACACACAGCACCCCATATTGACAGAAAAACACAGAATTGTTGACATTTTTGCAGATTTATTAAAAAAGAAAAACTGAAATATCACATGGTCCTAAGTATTCAGACCCTTTACTCAGTATTTAGTAGAAGCACCCTTTTGATCCAATACAGCCATGAGTCTTTTTGGGAAAGATGTAACAAGTTTTTCACACCTGGATTTGGGGATCCTCTGCCATTCCTCCTTGTAGATCCTCTCCAGTTCTGTCAGGTTGGATGGTAAACGTTGGTGGACAGTATTTTTAGGTCTCTCCGGAGATGCTCAATTGGGTTTAAGTCAGGGCTCTGGCTGGGCCATTCAAGAACAGTCACAGAGTTGTTGTGAAGCCACTCCTTCGTTATTTAAGCTGTGTGCTTAGGGTCATTGTCTTGTTGAAAGGTAAACCTTCGGCCCAGTCTGAGGTCCTGAGCACTCTGGAGAAGGTTTTCGTCCAGGATATCCCTGTACTTGGCCGCATTTATCTTTCCCTCGATTGCAACCAGTCGTCCTGTCCCTGAAGCTGAAAAACACCCCCACAGCATGATGCTGCCACCACCATGCTTCACTGTTGGGACTGTATTGGACAGGTGATGAGCAGTGCCTGGTTTTCTCCACACAAACCGCTTAGAATTAAGGCCAAAAAGTTCTATCTTGGTCTCATCAGACCAGAGATTCTTATTTCTCACCATCTTGGCAAACTCCATGCAGGCTTTCATGTGTCTTGCACTGAGGAGAGGCTTCCGTCGGGCCACTCTGCCATAAAGCCCCGACTGGTGGAGGGTTGCAGTGATGGTTGACTTTCAACAACTTTCTCCCATCTTCCGACTACATCTCTGGAGCTCAGCCACAGTGATCTTTAGGTTCTTCTTTACCTCTCTCACCAAGGCTCTTCTCCCCCGATAGCTCAGTTTGGCCGGACGGCCAGCTCTAGGAAGGGTTCTGGTCGTCCCAAATGTCTTCCATTTAAGGATTATGGAGGCCACTGTACTCTTAGGAACCTTAATTGCAGCAGAAATTTTTTTGCAACCTTGACCAGATCTGTGCCTTGCCACAATTCTGTCTCTGAGCTCTTCAGGCAGTTCCTTTGACCTCATGATTCTCATTTGCTCTGACATGCACTGTGAGCTGTAAGGTCTTATATAGACAGGTGTGTGGCTTTCCTAATCAAGTCCAATCAGTATAATCAAACACAGCTGGACTCAAATGCAGGTGTAGAACCATCTCAAGGATCAGAAGAAATGGACAGCACCTGAGTTAAATATATGAGTGTCACAGCAAAGGGTCTGAATACTTAGGACCATGTGATATTTTAGTTTTTCTTTTTTAATAAATCTGCAAAAATGTCAACAATTCTGTGTTTTTCTGTCAATATGGGGTGCTGTGTGTACATTAATGAGGAAAAAAAGTGAACTTAAATGATTTTAGCGAATGGCTTCAATATAACAATGGTCTAAATACTTTCCGTATCCACTGTATATACACTGCATCTAGTATGTTTTCAAAAATACTTCCTTGTCCTATACTCATCTAAATATGCTGCACCACAAATAAACACTTATATATATTTAATTATCACACAGTTTCAACTATGGTTAGTGTCATTAAATCATTAACAGATTCAGAGAGATTTGCTTTAGACATTTAGTAGCAAGTAGATTACATATCCACTATATTCTTCTCTGTTATATTGTATCATACATACATTTGAATAGAATTGAAAAAAATAATAATTTATGTTTATACACTACCATTCAAGACAGGATAGTTTAAAGTTTTCGAAAGAAGTCTCTTATGTTCACCAAGGCTGTATTTTTTTTTTATCAAAAATACAATAAAAACAGTAATATTTTGAAATATTATTACAATCTAAATGAACTTATCTATTTAAATAGATTTTAAAATTTAAATTTGAAGCGCATTTTTAGTCTTCAGTGTCACATGATCCTTCAGAAATCATTCTAAAACAATGACTTAATATTACTTACAATCTATTGTCAATGACCTAGAAATTAATATGAAGTGGAAGTGACATAATTATCAGATAAAGTGCCATTTACATTTTCTTTACTGAATAATTCACAAAAAATGCTTCACATTTCCATCCGTTTCCATTCCACAGGTACATAGGCATTCCATAGGTATATTTTATAAACTGAAGGACAAGTGGAATTTATTTTCTGTGGTGCAAATAAAGCCAAAGATACTATGCATTATATTTAAACTGAAAACATTCTTTAATTAAAAAACAATATATGAATGACTCAGAATATTATTGTTTACACGCGATTTGATGGTTACACAGCTAGCATCACTGAAAAAAGCCTTTCACTACCTCTTAAACAACACATTTAACCTAATCAAACCTGACAACCCGAGTGTGCTTCCTCCTCGAGTGTAAGCACACCTCACACAGAGTGGAAAGGAAACAAACTCATCGGCTGCCACCAGCAAACAACCTCCAATTACGAGCATCGAAAACAGGTCTCATTCCCTGTCAGGAGTGTCACCATTAAGTAATGCGTCCTCCAGCTAAATCCGTGCTAAAGTGGCTCGGAGAGGAGATTTCACAGCTACCTGCAGAGTGATCCACAAATGAGGAGGGGAGCAGGAATCTGGCTTTGTCATTACCTGAGACTGTAAATGAGAAAGGCTCATCAGCCACGCAGCCTGGCACGGAAGCATCTCCCGAGCTCGGCTACAGCCCTGCCCGGCTCTGTCTCTAATGATAAACACCATTAGGCATTGTGCGCAACACTAATGCGCCTATCTGGGGAGCGCAGGCTGCCACCAGGATAAAGCGGCCCGCCTCTCTAATCACTGGGTTTGTTCCTCCTCAGCGGCACGGCACAAATGGAGGTGAAGGAGGAAGGTGGGCTGTCTACAGGGCAGCCAGGTGGGACCCGGTGACCATGGCAGGGGCTATTCTAGGATTTTAGTCCTACCTGCCCAGCTGAACCAAAATACGTTAGACCACCCTAGATGGGTTTTGGGCACTTCACAGCTGGTCAGGCTGGGAAACCAACTGGCCAACCAGCTAAGTCAGCTGAACAACAGTTGGCTGGGTAACCACCTTAAATCCGCACATGTTGCCATTTTTTTGTGTTTGAACCTATTAAAGGATTAGTTCACTTTCAAATAAAATTTTCCTGATAATTTACTCACCCCCATGTCATCCAAGTTGTCCATGTCCTTCTTTCTTTAGTCAAAAAGAAATTAAGGTTTTTGATGAAAACATTCCAGGATTATTTTCCTTTAGTGGACTTCAATGGACTTCAATGGATACTTTCGTATTCTTCAAAAAGCTTACGCTTTACGTCCTACGCCTTCCCTAATCAATTTACGGAACAAACGCAGCACCAGTTCCATTTGTTCCGTAAGTAGAACAGGGAAGGCGTAGGACATACAGTGTAAGCTTTTTGAAGAATATGAAAGTGCGGTTTTAGCGGAACCACTTGGAAGGCGATCAGGCGATTTGTTTATATAAAGCATATACATTTACATTTTTTTTTCGAAAATGAGCGATCGTTTCGCTAGGTACGTCCTACGCCTTCCCTAATCAACTTACGGAACAAACGCAGCACCAGTTCCATTTGTTCCGTAAGTAGAACAGGGAAGGCGTAGGACATACAGTGTAAGCTTTTTGAAGAATATGAAAGTGCGGTTTTAGCGGAACCACTTGGAAGGCGATCAGGCGATTTGTTTATATAAAGCATATACATTTACATTTTTTTTTCGAAAATGAGCGATCGTTTCGCTAGGTAAGACCCTTATTCCTCGTCTGGTATCGTTTAAAGCCCTTTGAGCTGCACTGAAACTGTAATTTTGACCTTCAACCATTTGGAGTCCATTGAAGTCCACTATAAGGAGAATAATCCTGGAATGTTTTCATCAAAAACCTTAATTTCTTTTCAGCTGAAGAATGAAAGATATGGACATCTTGGATGACATGGGGGTGAGTAAATTATCAGGAAAATATTATTTGAAAGTGAACTAATCCTTTAAATGAATCAAAACGACATTGAAAATGCAATTCGTACATGCAGTGAACACTTTTCTGTGATAAGCACATTTTAAGCCAGTGGTCTCAAACTCAACTCCTGGAGGGCCACAGCTCTGCACAGTTTAGCTCCAACCAGCATCACACCTCTTTGGAAGTTTCTAGTAATCCTGAAGACCTTGATTAGCTGGATCAGGTGTGTTTGATTAGGGATGGAGCAAAACCGTGCAGAGCTGTGGCCCTGCAGGAATTAAGTTTGAGACCACTGTTTTAAGTCCTTTTAAAATTCATAATGTTGATCTTAATTTAAAATTGAATTGTAATAAAATTGATACAACTGCTCTGATATCATAACGAAACAAAGCCTCATAAAAAAGTGAAACTGTAAAAATAGGGGGGGTGGGGTGACTTAGGCTCTATTTGGCCCTATGAGTCACCCGTAGATGAAGCCAGGGTTGCCAGGTAGGCAGTTTTTCCCTACACTAAACATTATTTGTAGCGTGCTCCCCATCCAATAATCGCAAATAGCTTTCAAATTCTGTCCATTTTAACACAAAATTCAAACAATAAATGGCATTTTGACGCTCTTAAATGTGACATGACTGATCGCTGTAGCACCTCAGTTCAAGCAGCAGTATGGAGCACGAGTCTTTTCTTCCACTTTAATACAAGTTACAGAATGAAAAAGCATGCATGAACATCAGAAGGTATGTTGAAAGATACAAACATCAACAAAACAGCTTGTGAACAATGTATCGCTTAACGATGCATTTACCTCAGTTATCCAATGTTCACAGTTTGTTAATTAGCTATAAAAAAGCTTATATACTGTTAATTGTATATGCATGTTTGAATACATTTTGCCATTTGGAACGCACTTGTTAAAGGGAGCAATGAAAGACAACATAATTTCCTCATTATCTTCACCTGGAATGTTACCATGGCAATGCAATGCAGCATCCATCACCCCATTAGCTGTTCATACAATATAATTGTTGCAAATAAATTAAGTTTTTAAAATATGCATTATATGTGTGTGCAAATGTGTATCCCCACTCTTCTCTCAACTTTAAAACTTGCTGTCTCTTCTTTGGATCCTGCATGTAGTCACATTACCCAGTGTATCTACTATTAAACATTTCTTACCAATGAAACATTTCTTCCATGACAACTCTAGGAGTATTTGGCATGGTAATGGATTTGACAATGTTGATATGTTTGGTCTTGGTGGAATAGATCTGCTGCTGTACAATATAGCATATATAAATTAACCATAGCAGATCTATTCAGGTGGAGCTGGGGGAGGTGGAGGGTTTCTGAAAGCGCTCTGCAGCTACTACAGCAAATGCCGACCAAGTATTTGAAAGTTTAGCAGCGAGCTCATTGGCTGCTGATACATCGGAAACCAATCAGCTGTGCGCTGCAGAGAATGATGCGATTGCAAGCAGAGGACCTATCAGCCTGTGCCATCTAGAGTTTCATGACAGAACTTTGTATTTAAGTTCATATGAAATATATTACACACATTTCGTCATACATCACAAACAAAACAAAACAACTTAAGTTATTCTGTTTATGCGTTAACTCAAACTTGACGCCATCTAGCTTTAAAATTAATTGCGAGGATGATCCACCCTGGGTCACATGACTATAAATGATAAAATTACTTCCTTGAAGTGAATATCGCTTGTACCCTTCACTAAGGGACTTGTGGAAGGGCCCTTTGTGAAGGGATTAAGTTGTTCATTTTTGTTTGGAACATCCCTACAAATGGTGTCCCCTTCCTGAGATGCCCTTCAATTCACCCTTAATACCCTAAAGGCCCCGATATACTTCAAACGAAATCAAGAACGAACTGATGTGATGTCATTTCGAACAAAATCAGGCCAAAACGAAGTTCGTTTTGTGTTCTTTTTGGAAGTTCGAAACGGCTTGCCAAAGCGAACTTTCGCTTCAGCTGCAAAACACCTTCATGCTACCATTGGTCCGTGACGATAACATAATAGGAGGTGTGCGCTGAGGCTCCGCCTTCATTCGCATGGAAGTCTTCTCTGACTCATTTGATCCGTTGAGTTCGTTGAGGTAAGATCTCCACGGGTGAAAACATGAACACACTGGATAGCAGCTTTATAGTACAAAACAAAGTTGTGCTTCTGATGAAATGAGGCACTGACACTGTTTTTCATGTTTGATACTGTAAAGCTGCTTTCTTTTAAGCAATCTACTGAATAAACATCTATTCTATATGCTATATAAATAAACGTGACGTGACTGGACGTGACGTGACATGTTATGATCAGATGCTTTTCTTACGCTTTCTAAAAAAAAAATATATAGGGACCTTAAGCATAGCTTGACTGAAACTTGTCACTGGCTAGACTACAATTTATGATTGATAAAACACTTGGACCAACAGATCAATCAGCTCTATATATAATTTGGGCAGAATCACATCACTAGGAGGGGACATGGCTAACAAATTACAAATATTGTTTATCATAAAAGAGTGTGATATAGGTTCAAACTAAGTGAACATAATGGATGAGGATGAATCAGACTCCAAAGGAAAAACAGAAGATCTGATACAGTCAGCCTTAGGGAAAAAAAAAAGAAAAAAAAAACCCTGTAAAATCTTTTCACCAATTTCTATAGATGGTAAGACAAACTGAGCCCATTGGTTTTAAAATAGAATGGTGTTAAATAACATATGAGGATTGTGTAGCACATCTCTGCTCTACACTTCTGTCTCAACAACTGTATATTATCATTCAGGGCTGAGCTCTAGTTTTTACAGCTTCTGTTTTTGAAAGGTGCAATGCCATCCAAAAATATCAGAGCAAACTGAATCAAAGAAAGCTAGCAATTCTTTATGAACAGGTCCACCACTGACTAGCAGGAAGTATAATACTTAATGTAATGCACTTTAATTTTTTTTAACGGCCGCTACAGGGGGATTCAGAATTAAATAACCTCAGATAGCTTACTGCAGAGAGATCGCATAATCACAGATTTTTAAGGGTGCTGACAGCTCATCGCGGATTTTTAGGGAGGCTTAGATGAAAGATGGGGGCTAGCAATGCGTATGAGGAGAGACGAGACTGGGAGAGAAAATGAAAAGATAATATATTCTTTTTGAAAAGAACAGTAGTCATATTTTGTCTCCTTTCAAGTACAAACACTACAGGACTTGAAGACACTGAAAGGTAATTTAAGTTTCTGAAATGTGCTTTGAAAAGCACATAAAAAATTACTATCAAATTAAGTAGTTCAGGATAAACTACTCAAATGTGAATGTATTTCCTCTTTCTGATCAGCTGCTCATCATTTTAATGGACAAGACATAATGAAACAATTTTAAATTAAGGCAACAGAAGATGGCCCATTATGCTTTGAAATTCCGAACCAAATAAATACTGGTCTGTCTTGCCTCCATTTGTGACCTTTAATTTAATGCGCCACAGTAAAGGACATTGCAGATCTTTTTGCATTTTATTCACTTTCATTGAGAGGACCAAACTCAAGCCATAACCCCACCCCCGCCAAAATAAATAAATAAAATAAAGCAAAGCAATTATCTACAAAAGCAAAAGCCAAACCCATTTTGTTCAAAAACTTGTTTTCACTGAAAGAGCCATGGCCAGCTGCGCGTTGTGTGAGGAACAGCCATTGGTGATGCTAAACACGAAACCAGATTCAGTACTGGCACTCAGATGTTTTACCATCCATCAGAGCAATCACAACCAATCAGATTCAACACCACTCAAAGCTACAAAGCCAGTGGAGCGTATCCAGACATGAGCGCAGAAATCATGATGGCTGAAAGGAACGCCAATCTCTGAGAAGAGTGCTTAATAGATTTACCGCTTAACATGTGAGAAAATTCAGCAACAACTGGAAGAACTTATGGTTTCTGTTTTGTCTCAGGCTCAGAAAAAAACTTGTCAAAACATGTCCAAGTCATATTTTATCCCAGAAATCAGTGAAAATGGAAGATATTTTGAAGAAAGTTTGTAACCAGGCCGCTTTGGGGGGCACCATTTACTTCCATAGTAGAAAAAAAAAAAAAATAATACTATGGAAGTCAATGGTGCCCCAGAACTGTTCAGTTTCCCACATTCTTTAAAACATCTTCCTTTGTGCTCAACATAACAAAAAAATGAATACAAGTTTGGAACAACCTGAGGGTGAGTAAATGATGACAGAATTTTCATTTTTGGGTGACCTATCCCTTTAAAAGCATGAAATGACATTTTGCCCACACGACAGACAAGACAGACAGACAGACGGACAGACGACGACAGACAGATAGATAGATAGATAGATAGATAGATAGATAGATAGATAGATAGATAGATAGATAGATAGATAGATAGATAGATAGATAGATAGAGCCTATGTGGCTAGGAATTAGTTAGTTACTTGCCAGTAGGTGGCGACAAATCAATCACCCGATTTCAATTGTTTTTGTTTTTGTTTTTCCTGGATATATCCCTATATGGATCCTCACACATGACATCCAGGAAACAAATAGTAGGTTAAATTGTGCACACAATTTACTAATTCGTTCCCTTGATTTATTAAATCGTGCACTCGATTTAGTAAATCGAGGGGGAAAAAAATTCATGTCATGTGCAGGGCTCCGTATCCCTAAAAGGGAGGTTTTGACAGATTTAGCTCACTTTTGGAGACAATTTTGTCCCGCACTGTATTTAAGTAACAAATCTACAAAAAAAAAAAGTGTATATATATGGTAACACTTTACTTGAAGGGGTGTGCATAAGACTGACAAGACACCTTCATAATCATGACATGACACATGTCATGAATATGAAGGAGGTTTTATGAATGTTTATGACAACTGTCATTAAGTGTCATTCGCTCAATTATGTCATTTTTAATGTAAAGATGACATTGTTTGAGATGCCCGAGTTATGACAACTTGACATAAACCAATACATCATAACCTGTCAGTGTCTTTGTCATGACAACTTGACATCATTTAGCTTTATGGGTTAACATTACATTAAACTGTCATGTCGTTGGTTTTGACATTGGCTGTCATGAGGCCATTATAATAGTGTCATGAATATGTATCTTGAGCTCAAGTACAGTGGTACAAATTGAACTTGTCATTAAAATGTCATTAAGTGACAATACTCTGACAAATAATTTTATAACAGCGTCATGACTATTTTTCATTTCATGTTTTTTTTTTTTTTTTAAGTTTCCTCCAACAGAAGGTCAGATAATAGACAATTTCAAATTTCGTAAAAAAGATGACACTGTTATAAAATAATGGTAACACTTTATTTTAGGGTCTTTTAACTAGTTGCTTATTACTATTAGCATTCATATGGCTAAAATATTGGCTATTTATTAGTACTTATAAAGCACATATTAATGCCTTATTCTGCATGACCATATTTTACATTCTTAATCCTACCCAATACCTAAACCTAACAATTAACTATAATAAGCAGTAAATTAAGAGTTTATTGAGGGAAAAGTCATAGTTAATCGTTTATATATGTGTTCCCTATACTGAAGTGTTACCAAAATAATGTAATGTAATGTTAACCCATAAAGCTAAGTAGTTTTTTTAAGTTTGATAATTAATTGGCTATGTCATGTTTATGACAGGTTATGATGTTTTGCTAATGTCAAGTTGTCATGATAAAGACACTGACAGGTTATGATGTGTTGGTTTATGTCAAGTTGTCGTAACAAAGACATCTGAAACAATGTCATCTTTGCCTTAAAAATGACATAATTGAGCGAATGACATTTAATGACAGTTGTCATAAACATGCATAAAACCTCCTTCATATTCATGACACGTGTCATGTCAAGATTATGAAGGTGTCATGTCAGTCTTATGCACACCCCTTCAAGTAAAGTGTTACCATATATATATATGGTAGTGGGGTTCCATATTGCTTATTATTTTTACACTTGAGCTAATGATATTTCGGATCCTTTGGAAACTATTTATAAATCTATAAAGCTGTTTTCCTCGTGGGAACTGTTGGCCACCACCACAATGCAAGCTTTTCATGTTTTACTATCTTTTTCGGGATATTCGGTCCTGACCCCGCACCTACATATAAATACACGCATTTGAGTACTAACACTCTTTTTCTCTGCTCTTTCACTCACCATCTCCCTCCTTCTCACTCATTTTTTGGGCCGTCGTCTTCTCACCCAAACACGGCAGATAACCACAACCTTCATTTGTATGCAAGCACATAAGACACACATTTTATCTCTTTTGCTGACACAGTCACACACATACAAAGGCACGCAATAACCGTCTCCGCACTCCCTCTCGTTCCACACACACCTGCACCCTACAGATCAGGAGTGTGTGTGGTTGTTGTCGGGGAGGGATTAATCAAGCCAAGCAGCGTGAGCGGAGCTAAGAGACTGCCATCTCACTCTGTCTCTCCTTATCTGTCTGTCTGCCTGCCTTCCCTGCCTATCCATCGCTTGCCAAGTCGCTTCCCTGCCCTGTTCCCTGCCTCATTGTTTGCCTGCTTCCCTCCGAGTCTCCCGCCGGTTACCGTAGCTCCACTGGCCCGCTTTGCGGGGAGCCAGATAATCAGAATCTAGTCTTCTGTGAAGGAGACATTTGTCTTGCCTCCATCACAAGCTCATGTTCGCCCACTGAAACATCGCTGGCATTTAGAGCATGCCAATCAATGAATGTATGAGTGAAGAGATGCATTGTGCATGGGAAATGTGTAAGGCTAAATCCATCTATTAAAGGAGCCTTGAGTGTAGGCATGGCTGCTACACATCCCGGGGTTTATAAAAACGACGAGTAGGCCTAATGGGCTTTTTGAGGTGAAGGGGACTGGCTTTCCTTGTAAAGGTTGTATTTCAGCAAACAGCTCAAGCATTCATTGTCAGAAAGTCAAGTCAAAGCTAACTTTCAAGACTGAAAACATAAATGCTATTAACGTGAAAATGTCCGATTATTTCGAGCAGATGTTTAGAACCAAGAATAAACCCTGAAAGCACAAAAGCACTGCATTCTATTTTAAGCATCAGATCTGCAGGGTCCAAAATGAACCGTTAAATTTTTCCGTGAGATCAGGTTGGATATCGAACGTAATTTCGAACGTCAGCATTATTTATTTTAAAACTATTTTCAATGATTTAAAACAACATATGAATACACACCAGCTCAAAAGACAGTGGGCCTCGTTCATGAAAAACGAGCAGAACGAATTTCTGTGTAAATCAATCGTAAAGCCATTCTGATGTAAATTTTCGGATTCATGAAAATGTTTGTATTTTCAAAATGTTAGTAGGAAATAAATTTAGTCTGCGCAGTAGTGAGCGTGAAGTAGAGCCACAGTATCAAGGCCCTGCCCACACTCCCGCAGAATCAATCGCAAGCTCATTATGTCTGTGTGAAATAAACAATTATGGAAACGTATAGAAATTAAAGTGAAAGCTCCAATCTCCTCTCAAAGATCCCGAAAAAAGTACATTGGTGCCTTAGCTCAGAGAAGCTGTCAATCACAGCTGTCAATCATGATGTCACACACCCGTTTTTATAGCATCAAATAACTAACTAAAACCAAACTTATTTAAAAAATGAACACTTGAACTAACACCAGCATGATAAAAACTACTTAAAATGAAATAAACCATCTTAGGAAAAAAGTATTTGAAGTGTTATTTGATTGTTTAGTTTGTCTCACATCCCATTAGATCATAGAGAGGGCGGGGTTTATGATCTATACTGGGATCAGCCACCTGGGGCTTCAATTTTCAGGACTTGTTCGCACACTTGGGTAAAACGCAGTGATTGTCACTGTCACTTTTTACCCAGTCCAGAAGTTACGATATTGACGCAGGAGCCGTTGTGGTGCTGAATTCCTACACCTGCCAAATTATTACCCCCCCTAGTATTGGTATGTTTAAGATTAAGTGTGGGGAAGGAGTTAGGATTAGGGGTGGGGTTAGGATTAGGCAATCAGATAGCGACTTCAATGAGGGGGGTAATAATTTGGCAGGAAGTCGAAATTTGGCACAACACCGGCTAATACTGAGCTGCAGTTCGGACAGAAACACTGAAGCTCTGCAATGAAAATAGCTTAGCAGTATTACAGGGGACAGATGAATTTGTTGAATAAAGTTATTTTTGTTTTTGTGCACAAAAAGTATTCTCGTCACTTCATAATATTAAGTCACGTCGTCGGTTTTATTGATGTCTTTATTACCTTTCTGGACCTCAAAAGTTGCAATGTCTTGCAGTTGCCTCGGATTTCATCAAAAATATCTTAATTTGGGTTACAAAGACAAATAAGGTCTTACGAGTTTGGGACGACATGAAGGTGAGTACTTAATGACAGACATTTCATTTTTGGGTGAACTAACCCTTTAAAGGTGGAGTGGTACATGTAAATCATTTTTGGAGAGGCTAGCAATAGCAAGCTAGCTTTGAAAGCATAAACACCCTCCCTTCAGAGCGCTCTGCCTTCTCCAAAACACATGAACGCGTAAAGCAGGAAGCAAGCAAAAGCGTCACGAGAGCTGCGTTAAACTACCTCATGTCTCAAAGCACAAAATAATAATGAACATAAACAACTTAAAGAGCACTGACCTGTATCACCTGACTGCTGCAGATGCATTTTGGTTGATAATGTTTCCACTGAAACGCATAAATTTGAGTCCCGAACTGCTCCGAGTATAACGTCACAGGTTTCCATCTCTTCCGAATTACAGTAGTTCTGGCATGAACGCCGCATAAGCTTGTTGTTTTGGTTCAGGAGGAACTGTGAAAGGTGGCTGCTGTTTGTGGCACTTGGCTAGCGTTACATTACATTATGACTGCGCTTTCTTATTCACGCAAATGTTTTTAAACCATTCAAGAATGTCTTGTCTGTGTGACAGAAAGACGTGCGCCAGTATCGAGTTCTCTTACAGGCTTGAACAAACAATAACACAGAGAATTATGCCAAATGCCCCTTTGTCGAGTATTTTATAAAAGCAGAGTAAAAAACCGTCTTAAATGAACTTGAAGAGTTGTGAGAAAATGAGATGCGCGTCAGATCCGCGTCATGTTCAGCTCTTAAAGTCACAGTAGCCTAATAAACCAGATGCTGTGATGTCTGTTAATGTAAAATATAACCTAAACAAAGCTCTTTGCTTTAATAAGGATTAATCTATATTTAATTTATAATTTATGCATTGAAGACAATCAATTTCTGTAGGCCTATATGTCTGACCTGTTAGACAGGTAAGAAGGCCAATAAATATGACAAATATTATAATGGGTTTTTGTGAAGATTGTTTTAAGTTCACTTAAATTAAAAGTTGTTAAAGGGGTGGTTCAATGCGATTTCACTTTTTTAACTTTAGTTAGTGTGTAATGTTGCTGCTTGAGCATAAACAGTATCTGCAAAGTTACAGCGCTGAAAGTTCAATGCAAACGGAGATATTGTCTTTTAAAGTTATGGCAGTTTAATGCCTAGCAAAAACCCATTCAAAAAACCCATAAGTTGCGTCCCAAATGACGCACTATACACTATGCACTTATACACTATGTACTTGTGCACTATGCACTCATCCATGTAGTGCGTGAATTGTATAAGGTTATTTTGTCATTTAACAACGGAGTCCGATCCTCCCTTCCCCTCCGCTACGCAATTAAAGCTGCAACAGTTGAGTGCACGAAGTGTCCAACATTCCACACTTAGTTTTTTCCGTTAATTTAGGGCACCATCCGGGTATTTAAAGTGCACTTTTTCTTTTTGGAATTTTCAGTGTGAACGCACTACTGCACTATTTGTACTTAAAAACGTCAGAGAATAGTGCACAAGTACGTGAATTGGGCGTTGGAACCGGAAGTCCTAAAATGCTAACTCGCTTCTGGGTTTTGCCTACAAAAATGCGTCATCCCTGGGGTTGTTACGTTACTGGTGTGTAGAAACACGCACGACTAGGAGAATACGATCAAAGTCCAACTTTACTAGATAATCCAAAGTAGCATACAGGGAACACAGGAGATAAACACACACTAGCATACAACGTATAACCGACCAACACAAGAGTGAAGGGTGAGTGAATATATACAAGTCCCAATGAGTGCTAATGATGATGATAGTCCTCAGGTCATGTGATGACGATGATGTGCAGGTGCAGGGCAGAGGGGATGCTGGGAAGTGTAGTGCAGGAACCGGTGGTTGTAACAGTACCGCCCCCCTCCGGCAAGGCGCGTCCTCGCGCCGTAGAGGAACATCTAAAGGGGCAGGCTGGAGGGGGTTCAGGGGGTGGACGGTGCCGCTGGAGGATGAGTCTGACGGAGGCCCAGTCCCCAACCAGGATGCTGTACATCGGCGGCGGCGCTGAAGGGAGGAGCCATGGTGGTGAAGGCATGTACAGCGCCTGGTGGACCTTGGGGACGAACGAAGACAGCCGCGGCGATGGAGGAGGAATCCACGGCGCAGATGGACGACAGATGGCACGGCTCGATGACGACGACCCAGGCGACCGCGACGGAGCCACAGCGACGACCATCCTAGGAGGATGCAGGGATCCTGAGGGCTGAGGTGTAGCTGGAGCGACCGAGGGCGGCGACGGAGCCTGAGGGAGGGCGAAGCTAGCTGGAGCAGTAGGGGTGGGGGGCCGGAGAGTAACGGACGGCCCGTAAGTCCGTTGCGTAGGCAGTGTGACATCCGACCCAGGTGCAGTTGACGGTCCGAGGCAGCTCCGCGAAGCCGATGGCTCGAAGGTCCCAGCAGACGACGAGGGAGGGAGGAGCGTAGGTGAAGGAGTCAGGTCGACGGGTTGAGGAGGAGAGACGGGAACAGATGTTGGAGGCGGAGCCACGGGAACTTCATGCCTCGGAGGAGATGGCTCACAGTGGTCCCGCGGTGTCACCACGTCACTGAGAGGAGGTGATGGTGGTGTAGCGGGACTGATGGGAGACAGCTCGGGAAAAACAGCAGAATTGGTTGGGGTCAGGGAAGACGGCAGAGATGGAGATTCTGTAGTACATTCCAGTAGAGGATGTGGCAGAGAGAGACTGGTAGAAATGGGAAAGTCCAATATAGAGTTCTCAAATAGCTGGGAAGTAATGTTGTCGGTGGACTCACTCTCAGTGATGGGCGGGTGGGCGGGGCTTTTCTCCAGCTCGACGTCCTCAACACCTACTCCCTCGTCGCTGACAGGGACCCCTGACTCGAACTTCTCAGTTGGAAATACCTCAGGCTCCGGAGTGATGTCAGGCTCGGTCGCTCCTCCTGGCGTGGGCTCTGACGTCACGGTGGGGTCGTCGTTTCCATCGGCGGTGGGTCTCTGGTTGGGAACTGGGTACGGAGGGGTTCCGGATCGGGGCCGCTTGAACTCCACGCATTTAAGCATGGCTTCCCTCCAGTTCAAGCCGGTGGTATCAGGCAGCACACAAGGTCCATTGTAGCTCGCCCCGATCCGGTATAACTTCCTCAATTCCTCATCCTCCAGCTGACTGTTGACGGCAAAAAGGAAAAAACGTGAAGAAAAAACAAAAAAGTCATGGCTCTCCTGAGCCAAGGCGATGAATTTAGCCCATTCATCCATTTAGGGCGGTCGGTAATTCTGTTACGCAACTGGTGTGTAGAAACATGCACGACTAGGAGAATACGATCAAAGTCCAACTTTACTAGATAATCCAAAGTAGCATACAGGGAACACAGGAGATAAACACACACTAGAAACGTAACAGGGGTACTCTATAAAGGTAAAATATATGAAAAATACAGCGTTTTCAAAAAAAAAACAAAGCATTAAGACATGTTAAACTATGCCCCAAAAACACAATCAAGTCTAGAAAAAAAACATTGAACCACCCCTTTAATTTTTCTAAAGCCTAATAAATGTTGAATTTGATAGCTATAGTTACACTGTAATTTTTAATGTCTATAATTAATGTTTAAAAACAAATCAATTTCATAGAGGCATCAGTACCAGTATTAGTATCAGTGATATGGCCTTCATTCATAAAAAGATGCCATTACACAAATATTTAAAATATACTGTCGTTTCTACATTAATTTGGAGAGTAACTGTGAAATTATTACAATATAAAAATATTTAAAATTATTATTTTAATTATTTATTTAATCTGTTTTTAATCATGATTAATTGTGATTAATTACAGAAAAAATGAAGAAAAAAATTGATTGGCAGCACTAACATGAATACATTTAGACCACTTAACTTAGTGATTGCTATCAGAATGTGAAGAGACTTTCAACCAGCATAACAAAAAATGTTTTTGAACCTGCCTTTAATTGGGGTTAATCAGTTCGCCTTCCTTCTGCCTATGTGCTAAAATCATTATCATGTAAGGTGGCCTGTTTTTTCCATTACAGACTAAAGAGTCTAACATTAACACCATAACATTTTATTGGCTGCATTTATGAGTAGCCTATAATGTAGGTTAGTATTGTTGAAATGGGAGGCCAAATACGGTAATAAGCTAAACAAGTTACACTCTCCTCCACATCTTTTTTTATATCACAGTGGTTACTACAGATTTTTTACTATCACAACTACTGTAAGCAGTTTTAAATAAACTTCATGTCATCTTCAAATACAGTATGCATTTTAGCAATCCAGTGTGATAAAGCAGCAGATGGAAGCGCAGACAATTTGTACTCGAACCATGTCAAAAACCACAACAAAAATAAAAAAGCAGGAATTGAATGCATTCCTAATAGAGCTTCGATCTAAAATCATCACTGACAGTGACTTTTAGCACTTCCATTGGCAAGTCAAAGTGGATAAACAGTTGAGCTGTAAAATCATAGGCATGTCTCCAGATTTCTATCCATCTCTATAATATGAGTTAATAAAAGCGATAATCAGCATGAAATCAAACTTGATTCTATTTACTAGGCCTATTTTAATACATGTTCCTGGTGTTGTGCACAATTCATCACTGCATGTCAAGGGAAGTTTTAGGATTTCATGGCCCTACATGAGCTTTAGCAGATAATCTTTCATAATACTGACATCATGAATTACTCTTACATTATAAACCAATCACATGGCTTCTGGTATATAACGCCCACTTTTCATGATCAAATCTGTTCCTGGTGTATAAAATCTTTAACGTTTTTGTTGAATATCTCGAGTATCTTGCTGTGATGTAACCTACATACACTGTATCTTGTTTTGGCACCTGTTAACAGATTACAGAGAAGGCGTGGAGAGAAGACGCAGATAAGCACGGAAAATGATTATTCCAGCACTCCTGAAATGATTTTTCACAAAACGCAGCTTTTTATTGATCTAAATCGAGCATCACCTCTTTATTCATGAACATACTGATGCATACTAACATGTGATGACAGCTCAGATTATGAGTGTGCTTCGAAAGCTCACAACCACTAAATAGCTAGGGATCATTATATTATATTATATTATATTATAAGTTTGTTTTTGTTTGCTTTTATCAAATTCATTTATGATTACCAAATATGTTGTTATTCCAGCACTCCTGAAATGATTTCTCACAGAAACATTTAGGTTTTTTTATTATTATTTTTTTTATCATTGATTTAAATCAAGCATCACTTCTTTATTTTATGCACATATTGATGCTTACTAACATGTGATGACAGCATGAGACGATGCATTGAAGGATAACAACCTCTAACTAACAACAGATATCAAGAAGAAAGTGGCTGGTACACATGACAGGTTGTATTTACTGGGACAGTATTGAAAATCCCTTTGAGAGCAATTCATAATGTCAGGTTGACAGCTGTCAATTCATGTCATGACAACATCTGGCATAATCTATAACGTTTCAGTAGTGATTTTAGCTGGTGAAGTCCCCTAGTGGCAGCGCAAGCCTGCCAATGGCTCTCATGGTATGTTAGCGAGACTATTTCTTAAAGCAGACCTTGTTAGAAACTGCAGGCTAGACAAGTCCTCCCTAAATTGAGCCTGCAATTTGCTATAATTTGTTAAACGAAAATACAAAAGAGAGAAAACAGAAAGTCGCCAGTAAACAAATAGGCATCGCTGCTTGTGGTGATGGTGCAGCAGTTTGTACCTGACAACCCGTTAATTTGTGCGATCCAAAGGAAGCTGGAAGGACCAGGCTGGCGGAGAGCAAACATGAAGGACACGGACTGTGTCAGAGACCTATTTTGTGTTTTCAAACAGCGATGATGTTTTTTGTGTGGACGGAGCCTACCTGGTGGCAGAAAATCACAGTTCTGCAGTAGCAGTCTGTGGAAGCTACGGAATAAAGGAATAAAAAAGTTAATTTTGAGTTCATATCTCACGATTCTAACTTTCTTCTCGCAAATCTGAGTTTACATCTCACAATTCTGACTTTTTTCTCACATATCTGAGTTTATATCTCACAATTCTGACTTTCTTCTCGCAAATCTGAGTTTATATCTCACGATTCTGATTTTTTTCTCACAAATCTGAGTTCATATCTCACGATTCTAACTTTTTGTCACAAATCTGAGTTTATATCATGATTCTAACTTTTTTCTCACATATCTGAATTTATATCTCACAATTCTGACTTTCTTCTCGCAAATCTGAGTTTACATCTCACAATTCTGACTTTTTTTTCACATATCTGAGTTTATATCTCACAATTCTGACTTTCTTCTCGCAAATCTGAGTTTATATCTCACGATTCTGATTTTTTTCTCACAAATCTTTCATATCTCACGATTCTGACTTTTTGTCACAAATCTGAGTTAATATCACGATTCTAACTTTCTTCTCGCAAATCTGAGTTTACATCTCACAATTCTGACTTTTTTCTCACATATCTGAGTTTATATCTCACAATTCTGACTTCTCGCAAATCTGAGTTTATATCTCACGATTCTGATTTTTTTCTCGCAAATCTGAGTTCATATCTCACGATTCTAACTTTTTGTCACAAATCTGAGTTTATATCACGATTCTTATTTTTTCTCGCAAATCTGAGTTTATATCTCACGATTCTGACGTTTTTCTCGCAAATCTGAGTTCATATCTCACGATTCTAACTTTTTGTCACAAATCTGAGTTTATATCACGATTCTAACTTTCTTCTCGCAAATCTGAGTTTATATCACGATTCTAACTTTTTTCTCGACTTTCTTCAATCTGAGTTCATATCTCACAATTCTGACTTTTTCTCACAAATTGAGTTCATATCTCACGATTCTGACTGTTTCTCACAAATCTGAGTTCATATCTCACAATTCTGACTTTTTTCTCGCAAATCTGAGTTCATATCTCACGATTCTGACTTTTTCTCACAAATCTGAGTTCATATCTCACAATTCTGACGTTTTTCTCGCAAATCTGAGTTTACATCTCACAATTCTGACTTTTTTCTCACATATCTGAGTTTATATCTCACAATTCTGACTTTCTTCTCGCAAATCTGAGTTTATATCTCACGATTCTGATTTTTTTCTCGCAAATCTGAGTTCATATCTCACGATTCTAACTTTTTGTCACAAATCTGAGTTTATATCACGATTCTAACTTTCTTCTCGCAAATCTGAGTTTATATCACGATTCTAACTTTTTTCTCGCAAATCTGAATTCATATCTCACGATTCTGACGTTTTTCTCGCAAATCTGAGTTTACATCTCACAATTCTGACTTTTTTCTCACATATCTGAGTTTATATCTCACAATTCTGACTTCTCGCAAATCTGAGTTTATATCTCACGATTCTGATTTTTTTCTCGCAAATCTGAGTTCATATCTCACAATTCTGACGTTTTTCTCGCAAATCTGAGTTCATATCTCACGATTCTAACTTTTTGTCACAAATCTGAGTTTATATCACGATTCTAACTTTCTTCTCGCAAATCTGAGTTTATATCACGATTCTAACTTTCTTCTCGCAAATCTGAGTTTATATCACGATTCTAACTTTTTTCTCGCAAATCTGAGTACATATCTCACAATTCTGACTTTTTCTCACAAATCTGAGTTCATATCTCACGATTCTGACTTTTTCTCACAAATCTGAGTTCATATCTCACAATTCTGACTTTTTTCTCGCAAATCTGAGTTCATATCTCACGATTCTGACTTTTTCTCACAAATCTGAGTTCATATCTCACAATTCTGACGTTTTTCTCGCAAATCTGAGTTTACATCTCACAATTCTGACTTTTTTCTCACATATCTGAGTTTATATCTCACAATTCTGACTTTCTTCTCGCAAATCTGAGTTTATATCTCACGATTCTGATTTTTTTCTCGCAAATCTGAGTTCATATCTCACGATTCTAACTTTTTGTCACAAATCTGAGTTTATATCACGATTCTAACTTTCTTCTCGCAAATCTGAGTTTATATCACGATTCTAACTTTTTTCTCGCAAATCTGAATTCATATCTCACGATTCTGACGTTTTTCTCGCAAATCTGAGTTTACATCTCACAATTCTGACTTTTTTCTCACATATCTGAGTTTATATCTCACAATTCTGACTTTCTTCTCGCAAATCTGAGTTTACATCTCACGATTCTGATTTTTTTCTCGCAAATCTGAGTTCATATCTCACGATTCTAACTTTTTGTCACAAATCTGAGTTTATATCACGATTCTAACTTTCTTCTCGCAAATCTGAGTTTATATCACGATTCTAACTTTTTTCTCGCAAATCTGAATTCATATCTCACGATTCTGACGTTTTTCTCGCAAATCTGAGTTTACATCTCACAATTCTGACTTTTTTCTCACATATCTGAGTTTATATCTCACAATTCTGACTTCTCGCAAATCTGAGTTTATATCTCACGATTCTGATTTTTTTCTCGCAAATCTGAGTTCATATCTCACAATTCTGACGTTTTTCTCGCAAATCTGAGTTCATATCTCACGATTCTAACTTTTTGTCACAAATCTGAGTTTATATCACGATTCTAACTTCTCTTTCTTCTGCAAATCTGAGTTTATATCACGATTCTAACTTTTTTCTCGCAAATCTGAGTACATATCTCACAATTCTGACTTTTTTCTCGCAAATCTGAGTTCATATCTCACGATTCTGACTTTTTCTCACAAATCTGAGTTCATATCTCACAATTCTGACTTTTTTCTTTTATCTCGCTTTTTTCTCTGAATATCTGAGTTCATATCTCACAATTCTGACGTTTTTCTCGCAAATCTGAGTTTACATCTCACAATTCTGACTTTTTTCTCAAATCTGAGTTTATCTCATTCTCACATATCTGAGTTTATATCTCACAATTCTGACTTTTTTATCTCGATTCTGATTTTTTTCTCGCAAATCTGAGTTCATATCTCACGATTCTAACTTTTTGTCACAAATCTGAGTTTATATCACGATTCTAACTTTCTTCTCGCAAATCTGAGTTTATATCACGATTCTAACTTTTTTCTCGCAAATCTGAATTCATATCTCACGATTCTGACGTTTTTCTCGCAAATCTGAGTTTACATCTCACAATTCTGACTTTTTTCTCACATATCTGAGTTTATATCTCACAATTCTGACTTTCTTCTCGCAAATCTGAGTTTACATCTCACGATTCTGATTTTTTTCTCGCAAATCTGAGTTCATATCTCACGATTCTAACTTTTTGTCACAAATCTGAGTTTATATCACGATTCTAACTTTCTTCTCGCAAATCTGAGTTTATATCACGATTCTAACTTTTTTCTCGCAAATCTGAGTTCATATCTCATGATTCTGACTTTTTTCTCGCAAATCTGAGTTTATATCATGATTCAACGGAAGAGGATTAGGGCCAAGCAATAATAAAAAAAATAAAACCATATCGAGATTAAAGTTGTTAAATTTTGAGAAAAAAATCGTTAAATTTCGAGTAATTTAACGAATTTGTTTTCGTAATTTAACGCCTTTTTTTCTCATAATTTAATGAGTTTATTCTCAACTTTTTATCTTGACTTTTTTCTCGAAATTTAACGACATTTTTCTCATAATTTAACAAATTTGTTCTCGTAATTTAACGACTTTTTTCTCATAATTTAATGAATTTATTCTCAACATTTTATCTCGACTTTTTTCTTGAAATTTAACGACATTTTTCTCATAATTTAACGAATTTGTTCTCGTAATTTAACTTTTTTCTCGTAATTTAATGACTTTATTCTCAACATTTTATCTCGACTTTTTTCTCGAAATTTAACGAGTTTTTTTCTCGTAATTTAACAAGTTTATTCTCAACATTTTATCTCGACTTTTTTCTTGAAATTTAACGAGTTTTTTCTCGTAATTTAATGACTTTATTCTCAACATTTTATATCGACTTTTTTCTCGAAATTTAACGAGTTTTTTTCTCGTAATTTAACGAGTTTATTCTCAACATTTTATCTCGACCTTTTTCTCGAAATTTAACAAGTTTTTTTCTCGTAATTTAACGAGTTTATTCTCAACATTTTATTTCGACTTTTTTCTCGAAATTTAACAACTTTAATCTCAAGATGGATTTATTTTTTTTATTATTGCGTTTATATCTCATAATTCTTGGAAGGAAAAAGAGAATTGTGAGATAAAAATGTTTAAAAGTTATCTATGTAAAATGTTACAGGTTTAAATATTATTTCATGCTGTAACTGCTATGTATGTCCCCTATGAACTGCATATGTGAATATTATGCAGACTTACTGTTTACATTAAATTCATGCTTTAATAGTAGACTAATCATTGTTTCATCAATCCAGTCTATGACTTGCAACATAAACGTCTGGGTTTAGGTTCAACGGGCATCTTTAACTTTTAATAGCATATTGGCCAAAAAGATTTGGTGTTTGCCCTCGAGAGCATCAAAGTTTCTGTTTACAACATGTTTTGCAATGTTGAGTAATGTAGCCAATCACAAACATATCAGTTGATTTCTTGAACGCAATGGCCAATCAGACGTGTTTAAATTAGAATCCACTCACTGCTCAAAACGCCAGAGTTTTTGACCAGTGCTGATTTCTGCACGTTCACAAATCCTCTTAAAAGTTATTTTCTGTTCAAATTATGGTGGTTTGCGAACGTAGCCGCTTTAATAACAATTTATCAGGAGTGTTTATGCTGGGATGTGTAGGTTGTTGCTACAGTAGATGACACTGCATTTTTAATATTGGGTCTATTTACAGGTATGATGAGACACGCACAGGTGACATATTGACTATTTAACTATTTATTTAAATGTAGTTAATTTTGAACAAAAAAAAGTTACAGAGTGTATAAGTATAAAAATAATCTATACCATAAAACAGCCCATTTTTAATTAGACTGAACTATTTTATCTATCCTATAATCAACATTTCCCTCGACTCCAACGACAAGTGTGCCGCAATGCATTCTGGGATTTCTGTATCTATGAATGGTATATGCGATGCTGCTTCAGGTATTGGTTAAAGCTTGAAAATCAGCATAATTCTTCACCACTTTCAGGGGTGGGATTTAAGTGGACTAAATGATTGGAGAACTCCTTCATACATCACCAGAGAAAAGTCTCTCATTTTCACTGGAAGATCCAGTTTATTTAATTAAAATTACAAGGTCAGAAACAATTCCATTGCCAAAACGAAACCATGCCTGAGACTCTAAGAGTTTCAACACACACTCACATGTACATGTATTCTGTAATAGCGATCTAACACTGTGCTGACATTAGGCCAGGGCTTGTGTCCACTAACCCCAAGATGACTGCAGGAGCTAATGTGTGGAGCTGAAAGGATATAGCCTACACATTATCTAGAGTTGCTAAGCTGCACTAGCAGAGAGCGGATCTAATTGGACCACAGGTTTCCATGGAGAGCAATTTGTTCCTTTTCTCAGCAGCGACCTTCACTGAAATATAATGTGAACTGTGGCTTCACCCCAGAAACTATTCAATAATTTGTCCGTGTGTTTCAAAGTATGAAGAAGAGATGAAGAAATGATGGAAAACTTATTCACTAACTGGTCAGGCCATATTAGGCACTTTTCATGGTCTTTTTGGCCTTTAGAATACAATGCGGTTCTGTGAATATTAAAAAATTTGTTGCAGTACATGGCATATGGGGCAAGAACTCATTATATTCCCTGCTGGCTTCAAGAAAAACAGATTAAAAAAGGGCTCAATTATACACACACAATGTAATAATTAAACATATTTCTTCTGCATTATTAAGGAGCAGGGAATGTAAAGATCTTAATTCATAGTCACAAGTCTCATGGTGGGTCTATGGAGACCAGGGGGTCAAGGTTTGCTTGTTAGCTTTGCAAATTAGCCCCTACTGATAGATACACCATTGTATGGACGAAAAGAGTGTTTTTCAGTTAATGGCCATTCGAAGGTAACTGCATGCTGACAAATGTATATTTCGAAAAATTCATATATATACTGTATATATTTCTAAAGCCTTGAAACCAGCACCACCTTCACAAGATTCATAACAGTCTGCGCGCCCCTGAGTGACATCATTAATAGTCCAGAGACCATGGCCACACGCTGGATTTCATTACGTCCCCTCTAAGAGACAGGACGTGTTACAGAGCCCAGAGTGCTTTATTAAAACCCTGTGACCTTCACATCATATTCACATCCTCCATAAAAACAACCCATAAAGACACTAGTTCCCCGCTGACACGGGCCCATGAAGGGCAGTGTCTGAAGTGGCTTCTCTTGGGTCGGTGTGTTATGCTTGAGATTTTTGCACCTGTGTCTCCCTAATTAAATCTAGACTTGACCATAGGGAGCACTTTTCTAGTGGATAAGTCAGAATTGTGAACTGGCTGTTAAAATCAAAAATGAGAAAATATTACTCATTTAACTAGTTTGTGCAGCCGAACTACATTTCCCATCATCCTTTTTGCCAGTACTAGAATTATAAAGTATGCAGTTAATGCATCAATCATACATGTAATGTGCATGTTTTCCTTTATATTAAAGGGTTAGTTCACATTTCTGTCATTAAGTACTCACCCTCATGTCGTTCCAAGCCTCAGTGAGGCCTACATTGAAAGCAAGATAATTAACACTTTCAGATGCCCAGAAAGCTACTAAAGACGTATTTAAAACGGTTCATGTGACTACAGTGGTTCAATCTTAAAGGGTTAGTTCACCCAAAAATGAAAATTCTGTCATTTATTACTCACCCTCATGTCGTTCCACACCCGTAAGACCTTCGTTAATCTTCGGAACACAAATTAAGATATTTTTGTTGAAATCCGATGGCTCAGTGAGGCCTGCATAGCCAGCAATGACACTTCCTCTCTCAAGATCCATAAAGGTACTAAAAACATATTTAAATCAGTTCATGTGAGTACAGTGGTTCAATATTAATATTATAAAGCGACAAGAATATTTTTGGTGCGCCAAAAACAACAAAATAACTTATATGGTGATGGCCGATTTCAAAACACTGCTTCAGGAAGCTTCGGAGTGTTATGAACCAGCTGTTCGGAGCGCCAAAGTCACGTGATTTCAGCAGTTTGGCGGTTTGACACGCGATCCCAATCATGATTCGATACACTGATTCATTATGCTCCGAAGCTTCATGAAGCAGTGTTTTGAAATCGGCCATCACTATATAAAGTCGTTATTTTGTTTTTTTGGCGCACCAAAAATATTCTCGTCACTTTATAATATTAATATTGAACCTCTGTACTCACATGAACTGAATTAAATATGTTTTTAGTACATTAATGGATCTTGAGAGAGGAAATGTCATTGCTCCCTATGGAGGCCTCACGGAGCCATCGGATTTTAACTAAAATATCTTAATTTGTGTTTCGAAGATGAAAGAAGCTCTTACGGGTGTGGAACGACATGAGGATGAGTAATAAAAGACAGAATTTTCATTTTTGGGTGAACTAACCCTTTAATATTATGAAGCGACAACAATACTTTTTGTGGGGAAAAAAAAAAAATGAAATGAAATATCGACTTTATTCAACAATATCTAGTGATGGGTGATTTCAAAACACTGCTTTATGAAGCTTCGAAGCTTTACGAATCTTTTGTTTCGAATCAGTGTTTTGGAGCATGTATCAAACTGCCAAAGTCACATGATTTCAGTAAAAGAGGCTTTGTTATGTCATAAGTGTTTCGAAACATTTCAAAATTTCAATGGTTCACGTGACTTTGGCAGTTTGATACACGCTTCAAACCACTGATTCGAAACAAAAAATTTGTAAAGCTTCGAAGCTTCATGAAGCAGTGTTTTGAATTTGCTCATCACTAGATATTGTTATAAAGTCATTATTTAGTTTTTTTCGGCACACAAAAAATATTCTCGATATTCATAACATTAAGGTTGAACCACTGTAGTCACATGAACTGTTTTAAATATGTTTTTAGCACCTTTCTGGGCATTGAAAGTGTTAATTATCTTGCTGTCAATGGAGGCCTCACTGAGGTTTGGAACGACATGAGGGTGAGTACTTAATGACAGAATTTTCATTTTTGGGTGAACTAACCCTTTAAGCTACATTGACACAAAATCACATGCAGTCTTTGTACTAAAGTACAAAAACAAATCTATCTACCTATCTATCTATCTATCTTTACAGCAGGCTACATAAGCATGCAACACATATAGTCAGGGATCTGCTGTGTGGGTTGTGGTGGGACAGCATTGGTCCCAGGCTGATTGTTCGTTTCAGTCCATTCCTGGGTTCATCTGAAGCTCTGTGCGTTGTGCCGCCCTCTCCAATTGCGGGACATAGTGCCTACGGTAATCAATGGTGATGAATGAGAGGGAAGGCTTTCTTTATTCTGCTCCTCACTGAATAGAAAGTTTCCATTATCTCTCACAATGTATTCACTCTATCAAAGTGACAGGGTTCAGGGCAGCCACACTCCACTGTCCTCCCCCGTACCCTACCTTTCCACATCAGCAGGCTCCAGAACAAGGCGAGGGGGACAAAGGGGAACTTCTAATGTGTCGGCACGTATTTGAGCCATGTGGCGTGCACCATCCCAAACTGATGCTGCTGAATGGAGAAGTTTAATTTGTCCTAAGAGGTCGGTTTAAAAGCCAAACTATTCATTTCCTGGCATGGTGGTTATTGGATCTTTGTAATTATTAGTACTGTAGCCCGACTGCCTCCTCAATTCTCCAACCATTTAGAAATAAAGTACTACCTGCTGTGACAGGTCAAGCCGAGCGCTGTTGTTTTGAATCAGTGTTAGGCCTTGAGCTGGCACAGTAAAATAGAAGAAAAAGGTATTTGCCCTATGGTGAGACAGCCATCCATGAATGTGAAGTATTGGCCCTCTGGCAGAAGATTCTGACCTCCAGACAGAATTCCCCCGAGGGTGTAAGCATGAGCTTACCGTATTATGAATCTTTTGTTTGCAAGCAGATCTTCATGCTGTTGACCATTAGGTGCTGAAAATGCTTCTTCTTCATGTTTTAATGGTAGTTGGCAAGCAAACATAGGTTCATTTCCACCATCTACTGGTATGGAGTGTGAATGGCATGCAGGAGGCTAATGGTGGCCACCGCAATTTTATTGTACAATTGCTTAATACCACATTCTGCAGTTTCCCCTCCATCTCCGCTCCATCTCCACTCCGGGTTTTACTTTTCCAGCTCCACACTCATTTAAAGGCATGATGTAACGGAAGTAGCAACAAATCTTTCTTTTCCGTATGTGTGACGAACATCTGAGTGGAACGGATGAGGACTTGGTTCTTTTTATCGTTTGTCGTTAAAAAAGTACTATATACTTGCAAAGGTAACTTCTTTTTACCCCTAAGCGAAGAACAAAAAAGAAAAAAAAAAAGTTATACGTGCACTAGCAATAAGTTACTGGCTGTAGTTCACTTAACGGCCACTGGTGTCACTAATAACAAGGCTTTCTGAATTCTACATGTAGCCCCTATAAACTTTTTTTTCAGTTTTAGTTTAAGTTAACAATAACAACATTGCTGCGTTGAGCTTTTCTTTACCTATATACTTTCCAGCAGGCGAATTACCCATCCATTAGCGCTATTCACTGTACCCGCATTGACCTGAAGGCAGCTAAACCCTCACAAGCACAAACGGTACATTATAACAGGGGACTTGCAACGGACTTGCTAATAGTCACGGTGCAGCTTTGCTTCCCGTATGTTACATTACCTTCAGTGTGGGGTAATTTCTCGCTTGGCTTACAAGCATTAGCTATAATATCCTTGTCATTCTGCATAAACCTATTACCTAGTCAGACACCAAAAAGCCATTCGTGGGTCTAAAAGCTTTTTCAATGCGACTGCACCTTAAAAGTAATAGGATAGTAGGCAGCCTACGCATGCAACTGATAACGTGAGGGAGATGGACTTTCGGATCATACATAGCTTTCTTGCTCAGTCTTTTGAGAAAATGTCTCCATTATCTCTGTCAGTAGATGGCTTCTGTTTGGAACTGGCGGTTAAGCACATTTTTGGCAGCGTTCTATCAGTGATGGAATGAAATGCGATATCCTTAGGACATAGAAGTGTGGAAGTAATTATTAATATTAGCGCAAGGCCAAAGAGAGGCGTTCAGCTGTGACTAACTTCAAACATCATTTCAAATGAAATGATACATCCAGTCAAACATCCTGTCATTTGGTCATATCACTTCCCATAGAGTGAAATTATGATCCCACTGCTGTATCCGAACACACAGAATCACAAATCACCGCAGTGATGGATGGCACTTGTCAGACTTGCCATTGGTCTACTTTTGAAACAACAGTGCAGGCATTTATAGCATCTAAAACACTTTGAAATCAAGACATAAAATCAAATATATGCCAAACTAAAGATTTAATATCTTTATAATTATTGTGGCACTAAAATGCATCTTACTATAGAGCCTACTGTATCATATTTGATACATACATTTCTGAGGCCTCTAAATTATAAACATGACCAAAACTTTGATGAAAAACCTGTTGTATACAATCTACTACATGCCCTCTTAGCAAGTAAAAGGAATGTTTATTTCGAATTTAAAATGGCCACCCTCGCTCTTACGTTAAAAACAAGGTGGAAAGATAATAAAAGTGTTACAAAGATCACATTGATTTACACGCTACTTTTCTGGCCATGTAAATATCACCAACTGTTTTTTTTTTTTCCTCCTCAATTTTTCCACTATATCATACTATATGAGACATAAAAGCCTGATTGAACAAATACACATATGCAAACTTGTTTATTAGATTTTTTTTTTTTTTTTTTTTTGTCTAAGCGTTCAAGAAACTATGAAATTTTGTTTATGCCACTGTAAAAAAATAAAAAAGGTAATTGTGACTTTTTATTTCACAATTCTGACTTTTTTTTTCTCGCAATTACCTGTTTAAATCTTGTACTTCTGACTTTTTTTCTCAGAATTATGTGATATAAACTCGCAATTCTGACTTTTTTAAAACATTTTATTCACAGTCGGGCATAATTAATTGATTCTATGAGTGAAAGTGTCTATATAATGTGGGGTTACTTAGATAAACTGAGTAATATTCAGCAGGTCATGTGATCCAACATGGCTGCCCCCATGAGCGGACCCACTCCGTGTAAAATCAAATATGACTGTACATGATTTTAAACAATTTTTGAAAGTACTATTCATTTCCCTGTAAAACTTTTTATTATAGCGAGAAAAAAAAAATGGAGTGCACATTGAGATTTACTCGAGAGGCTAAAGTACAAGATATTAAGACTTGTTTCAGAGAATATATTGTGAATTAAGTCCCATTGGCTGTTTTTTATTTTCTTGTTTTCAACATAAATCATACACAAAATGTAGGGAGGTTAATATTAAGCCTTAATATCTTTTGCAGCTTTGCCTCCCAAGTAAATATATCTTGTTTCAAGAATGCTTTGAAATTTTTTACAGGAAAACAGGACAAAAATTGTGATTAAAAATGATTTTGCAGTGCATTTCCCAGGTGGATCCTACTTCACAAACACTAGTGCAGCAACCACACGCCGAGTTAGTTCTCAGTTTCATCCTCTTTCATCATTGCGCTCTTCTTTTGACTTAAAACCAACCCATCTTATGCTCATTTCTCATTCGACCCCTTAGAGGCTCCATTTATGAAGTTCTCTCATATTACATCCTTAAATAAAATGTGGGTTGGTGATTTGAGGATGCATCCCATCTTAAGATGTAGACAAGGAAGCAAACCGCCTTAGTCTTCCTCACAGGCATAGTTTGAGATGTGAAATATTGTGTGCAAGCAAAAGTTTCTGACACTACAGACTGTTAGAAGAACATCATGGCAAATATGTGTGAAAATCATTTGAAGAACATTTATTTTTGTATATTTCTCTAAATTAGCACATTTCAACAGCTGAGCTCATTATCACAGAACAACATGTGATGGGCATGCCGTTTCCCCGCTGATAAAGCATGATGACAGAGAGAACAAAACAGAATGAAAAGGTTCAAATCTTGACATCACTCCAGATTTAAAATGGAAGGAATATTCCAGGTTCAGTACAGGTTGAGCTCAATCAACAGCACTTGTGGCATAACAGTGTTAGCAAAATAATAATAATTTCAATTAATTTCCCTCAAAATCTGGGTTACTGTGAGGCACTTACAATGGAACTCAATGAGGCCAATCCATAAGCATGTGAGTCTTAACGTGATTTTAGTGAAAAAATTTCTTACTAATCTTTTCTGTGTGAAGTCATTTCCAATATTACAATTCAAGTATATTTTGTGTACAAAAATGTATACTTAAAGGGTTAGTTCACCCAAAAATGAAAATTATGTCATTAATGACTCACCCTCATGTCGTTCCAAACCCGTAAGACCTCCGTTCATCTTCGAAAAACAGTTTAAGATATTTTAGATTTAGTCCGAGAGCTTTCTGTCCCTCCATTGAAAGTGTATGTACGGTATACTGTCCATGTCCAGAAAGGTAATAAAAACATCATCAAAGTAGTCCATGTGACATCAGTGGGTTAGTTAGAAGTTTTTGAAGCATCGAAAATACATTTTGGTCCAAAAATAACAAAAACTACGACTTTATTCAGCATTGTATTCTCTTCCGGGTCTGTTGCCAATCCGGGTTCACGACTCCACAGTGACGCTGCTGATGTAAGACGCTGCTGATGTGTTATCCGGTGCTCCCGAGCTTCGTTTACAGTCTGAGGGAGACGCACGCTGTATTCAAGCCATTCTGCATTGTTTGTATTTTGGTATTGCTATATTTTTTAAAATGGTGCGTAAGTGTGCATGTCGCGGATGTCCTAATCGCCAAAAACAACCACGGTGACGTAAAAGTGCATTACCAACGCCGACAGATGAAAGGATTCAATGGAATCAATTCAATGGAATCAATTCAATGGAATCAATTCAATGGAATCAATTCAATGGAAAGGATTCCGGAAGAGAAGACAATGCTGAATATAGTCGTAGTTTTTGTTATTTTTGGACCAAAATGTATTTTCGATGCTTCAAAAACTTCTAACTAACCCACTGATGTCACATGGACTACTTTGATGATGTTTTATTACCTTTCTGGACATGGACAGTATACCGTACATACATTTTCAATGGAGGGACAGAAAGCTCTCGGACTAAATCTAAAATATCTTAAACTGTGTTCCGAAGATGAACGGAGGTCTTACGGGTTTGGAACGACATGAGGGTGAGTCATTAATGACATAATTTTCATTTTTGGGTGAACTAACCCTTTAAATTGGAACCTATACTTAAAGTAAAATGAGTAAGTTCACTTAACGAAAAGTTATATTTATACTTGCAGTATAAAAACGTTTATTAGTAGTTTACTGAGAGTATGTCAGTATACCTGTTCATAAGTTCATACAAAATAAAAACTTAGATGTAAACTAGTATTCTTAAAGTTTACTACTGTTATACTTAATGTACATAAAAGTATATTTTTAGAATTATTGAATAGTACACTTACAAGCAGTGTTGTGGGTAACTCGTATTCATGTAATCAGATTACTTTTTTCAAGTAACTAGTAACACATTACTTTTAAATTTACAACAAAATATCTGAGTTACTTTTACAAATAAGTAACACAAATTGCTTTGTTTGTATTGACTGACACGTTGAGAGAAATCGAGAGTAAGTGCAGAGGCGTTGTGTGTAAACATGACAGTTATTGTAGTTCTAGACTAAATGTGAACATTTACTCATCTCACTAAAAATAAAGTCAGTATTCCTCAAAATGAATAAAAACAGTGAAATGCAATCTCAGAATTTTACACAAACATGTAATAATATACTTTATGTATTTAATCTCACTTTATTAACCAGTGTCTTTGCTGCTGACCTTCAATGATCTAATTCAAACATACTAATAAGCAAAAATGACTTAAGATAAACATCACGTTTGCAGGGGTGGTGCCAGAGAATTTTGAACGCAGGTGCTGAGGGGGTGCTAGATCATTGACGGGGAGCTGGACAATTACTTGTAAATATGTGCAAAAACGATTTATTTTTTATACGAATAATAAAATAAATATGAAAAAAGATCTCTCAAATATAGAGAGGAGTTTGTACAAGTCAATAAACCCATCTTTATATGGTCCAAAATGAAAATTAGTGTTAATGCGGAGGAGTGTGGAATCTTAAGTGTTAGCGCGCTTAGGTAGGAGGCGCTCGCGCAATCTCTTGTTTTGTTTTTGCCAGCATCGGCAACTTCATCTTTACAGCCGACATCGACTCAAAAAGCACTATAGTTTAAATATGTTTTAAATAGTTTAAAATGTGTTCTTTTCCCCCAACACATTCATAATCATTACTTTTGCCCGTGCTTTGCAGCAAGATTTATGCGCGAGCTTGAGCGCGGAATGTGCTATAGCACACCTATAGCTATATAGAAAGGTTATTAAAGGATGGTTTAGTAGGATATTATTATATTCATTAATTTAATATAAACGTGCGACTAAACAATTAATGGCTTAAATGAATGACTACTAGAAAAATCTTTAGTCGGGGGCAGCTCTTGGCACATAAAATAATTACGAAAAGTGCAACAGTAGCTGCAAATCACGTCATGTATGCGTAATGAGTCAAGTGTTTTTATTTTATTTCATTTGTTGCTTTTATTATCAACTTATTTATTAAATATAACACACAACCTGTACATAATTGCTGAAAAAATTTGTGGGGGTGCTTTGGTCTTTCTTGGGGGTGAAGCGCCTTCTAGCCCCTCCCTAGTGCCGCCCATGCACATTTGTGATCAGCCTAAAGCTTATTCATTTCATTTTGGTATGAAAGGGCCTTTACATTTCCCAGAAATAGAGCTTTTTTGTTGAAAATGTGCATAGTAAGCACAGTATTCCTACTGAGTATAGTATGCTAGCATAGTAGCATGCAATTGTGATCATAGCCTTTGTCGAAACTCAGGAACAATTATGGTGAAAATGAGAAATTTACAAATATAGAGCATAATGACCTTTGGCCGAACAGGTACGAGAACAGAACTCTGACGCAAACAGAAGTCTAACTCAGGCAGAGAAATACGTCTGAAATAATTAGCTAATTAAAGGTGTGAAGCCACAAAGAGGAGTTCGTTTGAGCAGACACTCAAGGTCACATCCATTTGAATACTATTATAAATAAGCAATTGCTCTGTGATTACATGCACACATGCAAATGAAACCATCTGCTGCAAAAAAAAAAAAAAAAAAAAAAAAAAAATGATATATAATTTTTTTTCTTTTATGCAGACTGGAAAAGTTTCAGATGGGATGTAAACTTGCATTCATAAAAATACACAATCATGCTTCATATCTAATTGTTTTGGACACTAATTTGGAACCAAAATAAGCCCAATTCATCATTCATTACGTAAGAACAGTAAATAGACATAGTGTGCCAGAGTGCTAATAAACAAGCAATTAATGAAGTGATTCTGTATGTAAATTATACGATTAATTTCAATTACTGTTGCTGTATAAATATCATTTTTTGAGCTCTGAACCATATTGCAGAGGGCCGCATTTGTCCTTGTAGCATTTCTAAAAAGAAAAGTTTTCTATCAGGAAAGTGTCTAAAAAAGGGTGATATTTGTGCAAGGACTTCATGTTCTGCACAAAGTAAATTAATTTTAGCAAAGCTCGGTCTGTCTGGAAGGATCATTCATTATTTGCAAGCATCTCACTAAACAACTATTAAATCAATTTCACAAAGATTATGCTTTGCATGAGACGACCAAATAACCACACACTGTTTGCATTCAAGTGCTGATTCTGGGAATTTAATTTTGCATCATCCTGCTAATACAAATAATATGTAATGTGTGTTAGTGTCCGTGTGGATTGACACTCCTTGTGCACGGATGAGAGATGGTTAAGAGGTGAGGAGATGTGCTTTTGGAGATGTCGATGGAGTCGTTTTCTAGTTCTCAGATGATTTCAACTAATTAAATGCCTGCTGATCAGTATTTGAGTCATGTATGAATGTATTCAAAAATACATAAAAAAAAAATTGATTCATATACAGTACAATGACTTGAATACGCCTATTCTGTGATGAGAAACATGTTAACTACTTAAATACTTATTGATATTTTCAGATAATTCGATTTTTTTATGACATGACAGGTTAGTTCAGGTTGTAAAATTTTATGTGGTTTGAGTCTGACCCTCCAAAATAATATGAAGAAATTTATGGATTCATAATTTATGAAATACAACAGTTATGGTTCATGGTTCTCGAATCTGATTGACTGAGAGCCTTTTCCAGCCATGTGATTTTCCAACCCGATCTCACAGCAATTTGTACGTTTTTTACGAGGTGGCTAATTCGAGTGAGGTCGTACGAATTCGAATGTTTTTTGCCAAATCGTATATATTTTACGAGCTGCCAAATTCAAATGGGCTGCGTCCGAAAACTGGAAAATGCTGCCTTCGGAGGGCACATTTCAAGGTTGGAAGGCATCAAGGCACGTCCGAATCCAATGTAAGCTTCACTTCCTGTTTCCTGAGATACCTTCATCTGATCGATTTTTGAAGGCAGCATAGATGTATCCTTCACTGCCTTTGATATCCCACAATCCTGGGGGATCCCTACCCCTAACCCCGCCCTTAAACCTACCCGTCACTGGGGTTTAGACAAAACGAATTAATTCATACGAGTGACATTGTACAAATTCGTAGGAATCAGACACCTCGTAAGATATGTACGAATTGGTAGCGAATCGAGATAGCGTTGGATATTCTACTATCAATACATGGAAACCGTTTCGCAATTTGTATCACTCCGCTTGTTTCTGCCGGATCTATACTGGCAGCTATTCTCACAGCAAGCGTCAATGGCGGAGGAGCAAAACCACTATAATTTTGCAAATACTACTCTTTTTGTGTCACGGAATGTATTTTTAGGCGAGAATGTAGTTGTTTAGACCTCAAATATGCAATTTATATATAAACCTAGCGCCTATTTGAGAATTTGTTTAGACATTTTCAGAGAACAGCTTTATCTCGGCCAATCCCTTGGAAATTTTCCGCTGGCTCTTATGTAGATAGTGGTTATACATGAGATATAATTCGTTTTGGGTATATCAGACGGGCAGTCTTTGGTCTTATTAATCTATTGACATTTTTGAATTAGTAATGAAGGCTTGGGCTCATCTGTAAAACTATCAACTTGAGATTTGAATCTGTGGAGAAAGGAAGGAGTTCTGAAAAAAGAGGGGGTTTTAATTTTTGTTTATTTATTTAAACACTTGTGCCGTCAAACTGTTGTATTATAATCTTGAATTAAAAAAAATTAAAAAAATTAAGGTGTACATGTATTCATGATGCATGGTGTAAGAAAAATATATAAAAAATATCACTTTTTTCTTCATTGTTACACCACATGATATTTTTAGAGTCATTAAATTAAATTCTTCAAAGATAACCAACATAAATACAAATATCTTTCTAAGAACATGGATTTATTGCACTGCATTTTTCCTTTCCTTTATTAAGGACACTCAATCACTGTTATTCACTGTTATTTTTCATTGTTTTTTTTTTAATTTTATGTTAAACATGTCACATGACACTCACTGAATGATTTCCACCTCTCTTGCTGATGCACTGGTTATATCACTTTGTAAAGCACTGTACAGTGTCTGGATTGCTCGCAGTGACTTTCTAGAAGCTCATGGTTGTCTGAACTTAATGGTAATTATAGCTCTTAAATCAAAACTTTTACCGACAGGCACAATCATTGTCTGAGAATCCTGCCACCAACGATATAGCATTCGAGGGCACTTTTAATGAGATGCTTATTTAAGTTAGTCGCCTCAGGATCCGTTCAAATAAAAATGTGAACAGGCAGCCATATTTTACTCTAATGAATGCATCTCTGACATGGGCATGTAGAAATTAGAAATTTGCCTTTTTCTTTTTGAGTTGCTCATTTGCATGATATATTAAAAACGGTATAGCATGGAAACTCCTGTAAATAACCCCATTTAGATGCATTAAATCAAAATGCAAATGGGAACTAATTGCATCTCGAGGCTGAGGTGTAAGCATTTTTCATGTAATTACGCTGAGAGAGTTCACCTGAAAACCAGACTGACACAAAATTCTCAGGAGACAATAATACTAATTTTTCGCAAACGAGGGAGAACAAGTCGATTTCATTCCACAAAAACATATCATATGCACTGGCCTGAAACCAAAAGACAAAAGGATTTAGATGAAGGTTAAATATCACAAAATGCCTGTAAATGGTCTTTTTACAAGACCATTTACAAAACAAGTCAGAATGATTGAAAACATGTTTTCATTTGTCTTCTGAAGTCCTTGGCCTACACAACTGCATACATTTAATTTTCATAAAATAATCTACATCTGCAGTTTTTGAACTCAAATATCACACACCCTTCAAAAAAATAAAATAAATAAAACAATACCCTATAAATTCCTTAATATACTTAGTCTGAAAAATCAGAACCATGTGAATACACTGAAATCATAAAAACGCAATTCTGACTTTATAACTCATAATTTCAAGTTTATATCTCATAATTCTGACTTTATTTCTCGCAATTGCGCTTATATCCTGCAATTCTAACTTTATAACTCGTAATTTCGAGTTTACATCTCGCAATTCTGACTTTATTTCTCACAACTGTTTATATCTTGCAATTCTGACTTTATTTCTCGCAATTGCGTTTATATCCCGCAATTCTGACTTTAACTCGCAATTTCGAGTTTACATCTCGCAATTCTGACTTTATTCCTCACAACTGCATTATATCCTGCAATTCTGACTTTATTTCTCGCAATTGTGTTTATATCTCGCAATTCTGACTTTATTTCTCGCAATTGCGTTTATATCCCGCAATTCTGACTTAACTCGCAATTTCGAGTTTACATCTCGCAATTCTGACTTTATTCCTCACAACTGCATTATATCCTGCAATTCTGACTTTATTTCTCGCAATTGTGTTTATATCTCGCAATTCTGACTTTATTTCTCGCAATTGTGTTTATATCCCGCAATTCTGACTTTATAACTTGCAATTGTGTTTATATCCCGCAATTTTGACTTTATTTCTCACAATTGCGACTTTATATCTCGCAGTTCTGACTTTATTTCTCACAACTGCGTTTATATCCCGCAATTCTGACTTTAACTCGCAATTTCGAGTTTACATCTCGCAATTCTGACTTTATTCCTCACAACTGCGTTTATATCTCGCAATTCTGACTTTATTTCTCGCAATTGCGTTTATATCCCGCAATTCTGACTTTAACTCGCAATTTCGAGTTTACATCTCGCAATTCTGACTTTATTCCTCACAACTGCGTTTATATCCTGCAATTCTGACTTTATTTCTCGCAATTGTGTTTATATCTCGCAATTCTGACTTTATTTCTCACAATTGTGTTTATATCTCGCAATTCTGACTTTATTTCTCGCAATTGTGTTTATATCCCGCAATTCTGACTTTATAACTCGCAATTGTGTTTATATCCCGCAATTTTGACTTTATTTCTCACAATTGCGACTTTATATCTCGCAGTTCTGACTTTATTTCTCGCAATTGCGAGTTTATATCTCGCAATTTTGACTTTATTTCTCACAATTGCGACTTTATATCTCGCAGTTCTGACTTTATTTCTCACAACTGCGTTTATATCCCGCAATTCTGACTTTAACTCGCAATTTCGAGTTTACATCTCGCAATTCTGACTTTATTCCTCACAACTGCGTTTATATCTTGCAATTCTGACTTTATTTCTCACAATTGTGTTTATATCCCGCAATTCTGTCTTTATACAGTAACTTGCAATTGCGAGTTTATATCTTGCAATTTTGACTTTATTTCTCACAATTGCGACTTTATATCCCACAGTTCTGACTTTATTTCTCACAACTGCGTTTATATCTCACAATTCTGACTTTATTTCTCGCAATTGTTTAAATCCCGCAATTCTGACTTTATAACTTGCAATTGCGAGTTTATATCTTGCAATTCTGACTTTATTTCTCGCAATTGTGTTTATATCCCGCAATTCTGACTTTATAACTTGCAATTGCGAGTTTATATCTCGCAATTTTGACTTTATTTCTCACAATTGTGACTTTATATCCCGCAGTTCTGACTTTATTTCTCACAACTGCGTTTATATCTCACAATTCTGACTTTATTTCTCGCAATTGTTTATATCCCGCAATTCTGACTTTATAACTTGCAATTGCGAGTTTATATCTTGCAATTCTGACTTTATTTCTCGCAATTGCGACTTTATATCCCGCAGTTCTGACTTTATTTCTCACAATTGCGTTTATATCTCGCAATTCTGATTTTATAACTCGTAATTTCGAGTTTATATCTCGTAATTCTGACTTTATTTCTCGCAATTGCGTTTATATCTCGCAATTCTGATTTTATAACTCGTAATTTCGAGTTTATATCTCGTAATTCTGACTTTATTTCTCGCAATTGCGTTTATATCCCACAATTCTGACTTTATAACTCGTAATTTCAAGTTTATATCTCGCAATTCTGACTTTATAACTCGTAATTTCAAGTTTATATCTCGCAATTCGGACTTTATAACTCGTAATTTCAAGTTTATATCTCACAATTCTGACTTTATTTCTCACAATTGCATTTATATCCCGTGATGTGATGAAAAAAAGTCAGAATTGTGAGATAAAAAGTCGCAGTTATTTTTTAAATTGTTTTATTCCATGGCGGAAATGAGCTTTCATTTATTTTAACCTATAGATATCCAACCATGTGGCCCTATTCTTGTATAACACCCATTTTTACAACCATTTAAAGTTGACTTTCAGCACTTATACATTTAGATTAAACATATAAAGCACTAGTCCTTGCTCTCATATGGGCCTTTTAGATGGATGAGCTGCTTTAACTGCATTTTTGACCTTCCTCTTTGTTTTATATGCTTATTTTTATACGAACATGTGTCAGTTGACAGTCAAACTGACAAGGTTACGATGAACCCCGATGGACTACTGAGGTCAAACAGGGCATAAAAACAGACATCTGTGCAAACTCATTTCCAGCTGAGCACAGGGACGTCATGTAGAAAATGTTTCAATGAAGAGCTACTATTAAGAGTCCATAATGTGCAGGAGTGTATGATGCATTAATTATGAAAGCACCTGTCCATATTGTATAGTCACTCTGTAATATCTATATACATGTGCTGCATATTAGATTGTTAAGAATAGCCTATTAGCTGTATGAGATGAGCTCAACAAAGCATGCAGGGGAAAAAGTGCAGATCGATGCCAAGTAAATCAGCTATCCTGCAGCAAGGTCACAGGATATAATTCCCAATGGGCACAAATACTGTAAAGGCCCAATTGATTTTTTCCTGAGTAAATCTACTCAGAGAAAAAAGTAAAACACCCAAGAGCTGAATTACATCCCTAGTGCTTATTAGAACCACAAAAAGTGTGAAATATGTTTGGTGGGGAGCCTCTGGAAAGCAAATGTGCATCATTAATGCAAACCCGCATGTGGTATTGTTCTGCTCGCCGTTGAATAGACAATATGATTGCAGCGAGATATTATAATCTAGATTTTCTTGACTTTCAAAGCACAGCGTCTAACACAGACTGCCTTCCTAATTGAAAGTGGGGTAAATAGGGAAGGTTTAATCAAAACACAGCACAAGCCCTCCATTTTCATCAATGCACTGCTGTACTGTGTGCAAAAGAGCGTTGATGATGTGCAAACATCCCAAAGGAGCAAACAAACACATATTAACCATCTCATGAAAATGTATAGGGAGAGTGGGGTAAGATGTGCCAGATGGGTAAGATGTGTCACTCCATAAATCTGCATCATTATTGAAAGAAACACTCTTTCAATATATTTAGAAAGAGTCTGCACATGAGAAAATTGATAATCAAAACTGTTTTTAGTGTAAATGCTTGTGTTAAAGTACATTTTCCACGCAGGTAAAATGAGATTTACTGTATGTCAAGGCAAATTAATTCAGGTCTAAAAATATTTTATTGACAATGTAAAAAAGCAGCCCTTTTGAAAACCAAAGTGATATGATTAGGCATATCAGATCTTATTTTTTCTTGCCTAGAGGACAGGTTAAGTTAAAAAAAAAAAGAAAGAAAGAAAAAGAAAAAGGCACAGTTTATACCCGACGCTCCCCTATTATTTTCTCAGTGAAATGACCCTGTATGATAAGTCAATTAACCTGCTATGTAACCCAATTAGCATTTGAACCTGAGCACGACAGCATGTTTGTGAACTACACGGCTACTATCAGATTGAATAATCAATATGTGTAAGTCAACTGAATATCTAATTACAATCTCCAAATAGACAGCATTCTATAAATTCAAATTCTATCATTTTTTTAATTAAAGTGTTCATTCTAATGGTTTATTTTAGTTTACTGAGTTGAATTGAATACAAACATGTCACACATGCCCTGCACATTTTCTGATGCAAAAAAAAAAGATTAATTCTCTAAAACACTAAGCCATTAAAGACTAAAATGACTATTTATGCAAGCAAAACCTCATTTTTTTTTACACATTTAGAGCACCTTTTTACATACACAATTTCTTTTTTTTTTTTTTACATAAATACCATAAATTATTAAAATAAACCTTTTAGCAGAACATTTAAAGAGCCTTTACAACCCTTTACACAACTAAGAAGATGATAGAATGATGGAAGAAAATAGCATTTCGAGCAAACCAGAATGACACTCTTTACATAAATTATCTTAAAAAGACATTCCTTTACAGAAACTTTACTTTTTATTATATAACATATTTATGATTATATGGTTGTCAATGGAGATATCTACCAGAACCAGAAGGGGGCCGTGCTAACCAGCATCTCCAAACTGCATTTGGTAATAGTAATTCTGAACTCCTTTTACAATGTGAGTCTCATTATATTAGATTAGTGCAGAATCCACATTCTGTAGGTACTTTATCTATAACACAATGGTGTTGGAAACTATAGATCAATGACTGCATTGAAATCTAATTGTGAATGCAGAGTTTCTGAAAGGTGCTAATACTTTACAATTATTTTAATTGGATTTAAACGTAGAAAGCTTATTTCAAGGATATATCAAATGTGGGCTCACCTGAATAGCTTGCAAAGGAAAACTAAGTGCCTCAGACATTTCACAAGGTAAGTAGCATGTGCATTGCATTTTATCTGACCTTTTAACCACCATTTCCCTTTGCTTTCCCTTACTTTCTGAAGTGGATTCAACTAGGAAAGGTTTTCAAAGTTGTCATTTTAAACCTATTCACACTTCTTTTTTTTTGAATTGCATTATTGTATATCGCACCACAAAATTGTATTTCAATATTTTTTATTGAGCATTTAATCCCACCTACCTTAAATTTACAGCACTGTCATGTTGACATCTGATTTCTTTTTAACCATTTTTACCTGATACTTGTGTCCTTTTCTTTTCACCTTATTTCCCTGGCTGCAATTATCTGTAACATATTAGTGTTCGCACATAACAGTTCCATCTGTTTTAGTCATAGACAAGCTCTCTCTCATTAGTCGACTCACCTCCTCTTTTGTCAGTGCTGAAGGGCGGCTCACCTCTGCTGCTGTGCGTCTGACTCAGGGGCCTAATTACCGATGGGAAGTCATCCCCTACGAAATATGTCACACTTCATTTAATATGTTAATGAGAGTTTTAGCTTCTCAATGTGATGGCTAACAGGCTTTTGCAAGTGCTCATTTAAAAGGTTTTGTGTGGGTGAACTTTTGCAGTGTCCACTCACACGTGTCCATGTCATCTGTGGGCTATGAATATAAAGATGGGAAAAAGAGGAAAAACACTTTGTAAACTTCCACCTTAAACTGCAAAGATCTGATTAATGTGACTTAAAAGAATCCCCGAGCTTTGTTAAAGAGCTGCAGGTGGGATGAATTAGCTTAGCGGGATGTGGAAGTGTTAGCTCTAGTGTTAGTCTGAGAGCGAGGTGATCTGAATGAGAAAGAGACAGAGAAGAGAACTTTGTAGCACTTTGTTTGTCTTTCTGTTAAACACTTTATGTATTGATATTGACATTATGGGACCTATTTTAATGATCTAAGCGCATGGTCTGATGCGCATGGCACAGGTGCACTTAGGGCGTGTCCAAATCCTCTTTTAATAGTTTAACGATGGAAAAATTTGTCAGCGCACCAGGAGCATGGTCCAAAAGGGTCTCTTAATGAGTCATGGGTGTGTTTTGGGCGTAACATGCGGTAAACCAATCAGAGTCTCATCTCCCAACCCCTTTAAAAGCCAGTTATGCTTACACCATGGCGGATTTCTATTTACATAGCGGAATATATAGACACCCTCAACCTGACGAGTCAGTTTAAATACATGTGTATTGCCACGATTGGTCGCATTGCGCTGGGTGTTTGATAGGGCCCTATATATTGCTTATAGTAAAACTAATTAAAATGTGTATTTACAAGCAGCTCCACTAAATAAAGTAATAAAGAAATAACTGTAGTTCATAAGTATTACTCAGCAGAATTTATTTATATCAAATAAACACTGCGATACAGATGAAGTGTGGCTGAAGATTGCACTTCATAGTGAAAAGAAAAGCAGTTATGCCAGTAGATGGCAACAAGTGTCTGTTTTTATGAGTGAGTCATTTGAAACATTCAGCTAATTTGTTTAAAAACACTGATTCATTCAGGAACAAAAAAAGAGACTGTCTTCATGAGCAAGCCATTGAATCATTCACTGAACTAAGCTGCGTTTCCCAAAAGCATTGTAAGTAGATTGTAAAACCACTGCCACTGATGGTCTCTATGATCAACTTGACTCATGATGCTTTTGAGAAATGCAGCCCTGATTTGTTTAAAAATGCTGATTCACGAGTTCACACTTACATATATGTATGCATATTCAGTGTACTGTTCGAGGGGGGGGCTCCGAGTTCAGAATTTGGCCGGAAATGGACACATTACCATCCCGTGTGGCCAAGGGAGAGGAGTTGTGAATGACAGTGGAGCAACACAACTGATTCTGTAAGTCAAATGACAATGACAATATGAGGATTGTAGAACATCTGGATTACATTCATACTACACACATTTATACTATACTGAACATGCTTGCGATGTAAGGTCTTATTCAAAAAGTACCTACTCAGAAAGTACACAATTTTGAACGCAGAAATTATCTTTATGAGTGAGTCATTGAATCATTAATTGAACTGATTTGTTAAAAAAAAATACTGATTCCTTTAGGAACAAAGGATATAACTGACTTCATAAGTGAGTCATTGAATTATTCACTAAACCAATTTGTAAAATGCTGATTCATTCAGAAATGAAACAAGTGACTAACTTTATGATTAAGTGATTGAATCATTCACTGAAAACTTGGATTCATTCAGTAACAAAACTACTGTGTGATGTTCAGTGCTGCAATTCTGCTGTGCTTCGTTTGGAATTATTATCTGTGGTGGAGAAAAAACTAAACTAAAACATAGGTTACTCAATATTAACATCTTGTTTATTGAAGTGCTGTATAAAAGCAATATCTCACAATCATGCCACATCCTTGTTACTCAAATAACTTGTGTATATAGATAGATATATAGAACACAATGTGGGTGATTATTCCTTAATTCTGTCTGTTAAATTTTTGTTACTTATGCAGTAATTTGCCTTAGGTAAATTATCTAGTCAAAGAACTAGGCAAGTGTTTATCTTTGATGTATCTGAGTTAAGCCAAAACACCAGGTTATAGATGAGGACTTGGGATCCAGACTACACAGTTGTGGCAAAAATTCTTAAGGCATCCTGCTTCACCAGTAAGCATGCCATGCTGTAACACCATGAAAGGTTTATATCTCTCTTACCTTTCACATAGAATACATCAACTGGACCAGAAGAAAGTGGACTGCAATCAAGTGTCTGAGATCTCCAGAGAAATACACATAACCAGCACCCTCACTAGTGTGCAGACTTTTAATGCACCAAAGACATTCTCTATATATGAGGTTCTCAACTGGTGAGTTGCAGATCTGTTCTGGAGGCCACAGACAGAAAGGAAAACAATGCTAAATGCAAAGAATAAAATGCAACCTCAATGTTAAATGAAAATAATGAATAATTTGTGTAACAGAATAAATATCAGCTTTGAAAATAAATTAAAAAATGCTTCCTAAATCTTCTGTTGTTGTGCAAAGTCTTTGCCAATCCAATCAAACTCTGCGGCATTTTGGCACAAATTCATCCATCACCTGCTAAATGCTAGCCAAAGTAGACAAATGCCAACATGGACAGGTTGTGTGACATGCCCTCATCCCTTTAAACACCATGAGCAAAACTACCCAAGTTAGAGAAAATACAACCACAACTACATTTAATATGGGTAAATTGGCGGCAGGTTAAATATATAGGTGTGTTCTGTGAATTATCGGTTGCTGACAGCATGAAATCTTTGAAATTTAAGACATTGAGAACCCAAAAATGTACATTTTCCTTTTCAGCATTTGTTATATTAATATGTCATGGTAATTTAAGAAATTCATGGTAATCACATGTTTGATTTTGATACTTTTGAATCTAGGTCCACTGAACTAAGGCTGTTCAGCCGGGCAGTAAAACTCCCATTTATTTTATTTTATTTTATTTTATTTTATTTTATTTTATTTTATTTTATTTTATTTTATTTTATTTTATTTTATTTTATTTTATTTTATTTTATTTTATTTTATTTTATTATTTTATTTTATTTTATTTTATTTTTGCAAATGTGTTTAATTATTTGTATTCTGAACAGAAAAAATAAAATGCTTTTACAATATTTTTTGCAACCAAATATTATATATTATGAAAACATTCCAAAAAAATCCAAAAAACAAATATTATGTCTGTCACATTATAATCTGATTCATTTTTAATTTTATTTATTTTGAATTTTAAAGAAGATTTTATGTAAGTTTTTTTTCTGTAGAAATTGACATTACAAACTATCACTCCTAAAGATGGGATTTAAAAAACAAATTGGATATTTGTGCGGCGTGAACAAGGCCAAACACTCTGTTTATTAGGACATAACTTCCAACATAAGGCCATCATCTTGGTTTCTCGAGCTTTGGGGGTCGTATTCATCACAAAATTGCCTCCATGCATGCAACTAAATCTTGGTGGGTAACCTGAGTGACACTGTAACCGAGATGGCCTCCATGCCGCGGCCCACGCTGGCCTCTGTCGGCCTGGTGTTTGTAATTACTGCGTGTGTCACAGAGGGAAAGGGACGGGGCCATGCAGGAGACGACTGAGGACAGATGGCTGGAGGATCAGCCCTACGCAGGAGACGTGACAAGCCACAACGCTGCTCACCACAGAAAGCTGACAGTGAAGGAGCCTCCTGCCGGGAGCCTGGAAGCTCTTTCCAGCGCTGTCCAACAAGCTGCCATCGCTAACGTGTTCATACGGCCAAGACAGCGGGGACCGGAGGGACAGTGTTGTATGTTAAAAGGGATGAAGAGCAGGAAACAGGTGTGAACACAGAAAGCTTGAGTTTTCAGGGCAGAGATTCAAATGGCCTGTTACTCCATCTTTATCACTAGCTTAAACTTTAAAATGAATAACTTGTAAAGATCCTCCATTAATAGGCAACTATGCAGGAAGTAATATAGGGAAAATTACTAGTACTACATTACACTACACAATTGTTCCTTCGCAAAGACCCGCCCCCCTTAGTTACTGTTGCTTTGTCCGACAAGTCGTGGCGCTGTCACGCCACACGCAGTGAAAAATACATCACGGAGCAAAGAGGATACTGACAACACGTCGACAGACAAGACAAAGCAGGTTACTTATGATCTTAAACAAAGTCCCAGCTTTCAAACTGTGTCGTTTTTTAAGAAATTCAAACAATAAAAAACGTTTTGTGGCTCTTTAATGTGTCGTGACAGATTGCTGTAGCGCCTCAGCTCAAGAGGCTCGTAAACCAATCATCTCTTCTTACTAGTTCATGTATAGCATCAAATAAACATGAATGAACATGAGAAGAAATGTTGTTTCAAACGCGGAAAGACGTCAATATACACATTTTTTCAAGTTTAACTCCACCGAGGTTAATCTTCTAACTCCTGACTGCTTTGTCAGACAAAATGGCAGACTTTGCGTTCTGATTGGGTAGATAGCTTGTCAATCAAACTCCCTGCGAAGGGTCAATTAAAGTTGGCCCACACTAAAAGATTTTATCACATTTTCAAAATGTTAGAGACCACAAAAATGGCGATAAAAAAATAATAGATTTAACAGAGTCCCGACTGTGAAGATGGGAAATCTCGCAAAATATCTCGCAGTCAAACAAGACTTTAGAGTAAACAAACATGGCGGACAACGAGCTAGAAGAAATGGGAATAATAGTGTTTGGACTGCTTTTTACAGAAAATTTGCTGGGAAAAAAAGAAATTTTGGATGAAGTAGTGTTATGTGTCAATCTTCCGTCAGCTCGCTTTCTGATTTGGTATCGTTTCTTTCCACCTGACAATTTAAAGAGTGGACTCCGAACAACTGATTTGAAACAAAAGATTCGTAAAGCTTCGAAGCTTCATGAAGCAGTGTTTTGAAATCACTAGATATTGTTGAATAAAGTTATTTTGTTTTTTTGACGCACAAAAACTATTCTCGTCGCTTCATAACATAAAGGTTGAACCACTGTAGTCACGTGAACTGTTTTAAATATGTCTTTAGTAGCTTTCTGGGTATTTGAAAATGTAAATTACCTTGCTGTCAATGGAGGCCTCACCGAGCAATCAGATTTTATCAAAAATATCTTAATTTGTGTTCTGAAGATGAACGAAGGTCTTATGGGTGTGGAACGACATGGAGGTGAGAAATTAATGACAGAATTTTCATTTTTGGGTGAACTAACCCTTTAATCATATCTAATTTTGCAATTAAATTTTGTATTTTAGTCCAGAAGAACAATTGCAAAATTGAACCAAATATTCAAACATGTTCATTTAAATGAACATTCACCAAAACAACCAGTCGAAACTCTAGTTGTGAAACCGTGAGCTTCTGAAATAGTGTTATGATAAGCAGGCTACACTATTGTAAAATATTGTGTTTTCTCTACCGTGTTTTAGTACACTGAAAGAGTGCATTCCAAGGTTATAATCGTTAACGAAAACGAACGAAAAAACGAAAACTAGGTGGGAAAAAACATTGTCGTTAACTGAAATAAAATAAAAACGAGGCATTACAAAAAAACGATAACTAACTAAAACTGTAATGTGTGTTTGGCAAAACTAACTAAAATAAAATAAAATTATAGATTAAATGTCCTTAGTTTTCGTCTTTATCAATGTCTTTCATAGAGCAAATAACGTTTAGCTGCATTTCCTTTCCCTGCGTCTCTCACATACGCGCGCGCGCACACACACAGCCCCTCCCGTCAGTGCAAGCCGCGTCTCCATGAGAACGAGCGTTCGACTTTGAAAGCAAGTTCGCTAAAGGTTGGTATCTCGTGAACACCTTTACACAAACACACATTAAAAAGTGGTATAAAATATTTTTAATTCTGAATATAACTTTGTCAGCGTGTTAATGTCGACGCGAGAAGCGATTGCTACTATAGCAAGTTAACTAGTCGCAAGTTTGAGGTAAAATGCACTTGGGTTGTCGATGTCAAAACACTATATAAGCTGTGATTCAAATATTAAATAATGTCATTTGTTTGCTCTTACACTGAATGTTTGCTGCTCCAATCCAAATGTGTTTGCATAGTTCACCCAAAATGACAATTACTGTGAGAAAAAAATCAAGTTTACAGAGTTTTAGTGTCACTGAAGGTAAACCTGCGTTGCTCAACGTGCTCTTGCTGAATGGCAAGGATTGCCTATGGACTATTGTAGCTTTTGTATGTTTTCATTTTTTTTTTTTACTATTTTTTTTTTTTATAACGAACATTTCCGCTGCTTTGTTGCGTGTGCGTGAGGCGCGGGCGCGATCAAACAGCTGTTTTTGCAGGGGACTTGCCTCATCGTCATGGCAACGGTTCGTAGTTAGGTCAGATTACGTCAGAAACGTGTGAACATTGTACAGCTGTGGTATTTGTATAGGGTGTGAATTCTGTATAGAAGATGTGTAGATTTTTGGTAGATTTTTTGGCAATTTTCTGAAGGTGTCACACACACACTAAAAAAATTGAAAAGCTGTATTTAAAGTTTTTTTTGTTGTTGTTATTTGTAATGTTCTTTTCTCAGATTGAGCTCCCTGACAATCTGACAGAAATGTCTTGTTGTGGCTCAAAAATGGGTTGAATACATGCGGTTCATGTATGTCTTCTTTAGTCTGTTGGCTCTTTAGGTTTTTTACTGGCACAAGTCACTTACACATTTTGCACTTACTGCGGAGTGTTGAGACTGTTTACATATTTGTGCCCATATGTACATTTTATGTACTGGTTTTATTTTTGAATGAATATTTTCTAAAATTGTATGATGTTTTTGTTGAGTTATTATTACACAATACTTTTTCTGACCTTTTTGAATCTTGCCCCTGACAAATAACCCAAATTACAAAAAAAGACTAAAACTAACACTAAAACTAATAAAAACTAAACTAAACTAGCAAACCCACTTTAAAAACTAATTAAAACTAAATTTGAAAACAAAAAGTCAAAACGAAATAAAAATAAAAACTAATGAAAAATGCAAAACTATAATAACCTTGGTGCATTCACAATGTGTTGCTTCTGCCTAGTATGTAACTTAATTAATGTTCCCTTGTGAATTTTTGTCTTTTGTGCAGATGTAAGTGGTAAGATATGCAACATATCACAATGCATGTAATATGAAATATATTAACTCAATTCAGTTTACTACTATTCATTCACTCTGTTCAGCTTCAGCTCTCACAGGTCAATCCATGACTACAATTATATTCTTCTTTATAGATTTTTTCATAAACATTGTTAATGCATTGTTTATATATTGCAGTGCAATTTTTTCTTGTTATATTTTTTAACAGTACAATAGTTTTAATTAAAACTATGAAATTGTCATAATGATGTGCATTTTTAAAATATATTTCTGTGAAAGAAAAAAAAAACCCCTTTGCTAACGACCATTTGCGTCAGTAATTTTGTTGATGAGGTTAACACTGCCTGGAAGTCTGCGGCCTCAGGCATGTGCTGGTAATCCTGCCTTGATTTATTACCTAGTCAATAAATGACCGCTGGCATGAAAAATATCAGAATATTGAGCATGTGAAAGTCACAGTAATTCAATATTATAGATATTTCATTTTTACAATTTGATATCAGACTTCTTGTCTTTTTATCAGTGAGCTGAACACAGAGAAGCTAGCAGATGCATTATAAAAACTAAATTTCCAGTGTGGTCTGTTTAAGTGGACCCCTAACAAGAGAAAGTCGATCCAGTATTAACATGCAGGAAACACGTTGTCTTAGGTCCTGCGTATTAAGCATATGGCACTTAGTCGATGCAAAACACTGAATTATTTATGGGAAAAAAATAAATTCAAGTCATGAAAGACAAACCCCAAGAGCCATGGCCAGACTGGAGATTAAGGCAGAGTTGGCAGGGAAAGTTGGAGCCTGTAACATGCTGTGAATCTGAACACCTTCATGAGAGAATTAACAGACTGAATTATAGCCACCAAACTGGGAAGTGGCCATTAGGTGCTTGGAAAAATACAGCTGGGGACTGTGGTCTTTATATATTTAGGATATCATTGCATGTTAACTTTATCTGTATTTAGTCCTTTGATGTCAAGTTTGTTTATCCTTAGTTTTCTGATGTCTAGCCTATGTTTAGTCTGGTTTCCTAACCAGTGTCTCCTCATCCATGTTTGATGTTTAAAGTTGGCATGTAAGAGAAGTTGCAATAGTCTTTTCTTTCCTTATTGTGACGTATATCAAAGTGAAAAGGTTTCTCGAGCAAGAAAAAATGTAGGACGGGACTTGATTTTGTACATGGGGAATTGATTAGATGGGTGTGGTTTGCTATTGGTCAGTCTCATGTGAGTGACAGGTTGTCCCACCCTCATGCCAAAAAACACATCATCAGAGAAGAGAAAAGACGTTGCTGCAAGCTTTTTTTGGGACGTTTGCATCTTGAAGTCTGCAACTTTTTTGTGTTGTGATCCACCAGCTGAAAAGTTTTAATATCAGGCTTATGTCTATATTTAGTCTTTTAGCGTCACATTGTAACAGATATGTTCTGTTTGTGGACTCTTACGGCCCATTCACACCAAGAACAATAACTATAAAGATAACTATAATGATAACTATTTGTGTCCACACCAATGTATGATAATGGTTTGTTTATTCTAATCTCACGCGCTGCGGTTTTAAAGTGTGTGCAAAATGTTTTTGTTTACACAGCTTTAACCAGCAGATGTCCTCAGCATGCTATTTTTCGAGTGAATAGCTAGTGTAATCGATCTAATCTAACAGTAAATTTAGCAGATGAAGTCAATATAGTGGAATAAAAAATGCCTAGTCTTTTTCACTGCAACTTCAAAGGAAGCAAGACAATGTTGTCGAAACTAGCGCTGGATACCTGAGGTAATTTTTTCGTTACACTGTTTGCTGGCTTGGCATAATATTGTCATTGTTAATACTTCTCACCATTTATTCCGAGGGTATGACCGATTGTTTTCCATACAGTATATCCATTTTCTTTAAAGTATCCTTGAAAAGGGGGTTTGACTTGTCAAGCAGAGGTGGCTTTTTTTTTTGTACCTCGGCGATTAAATTCTCCGCAATGTCGTCTGCCATTTTAAATGCCTGAGCCCTTAAATTCAAACATATTCTGATTGGCTGTCAGTGTTTTATCATTCAGCAACTGGAAAAAATCGTTCTGAAAGGGATCTCAACGATATTGTTTATCTATATCGTTATCATTAGTGGTGTGGACACTGCTATTCTTTTATATTTATAACAATTTAGAACTATATCTTTATTGTTATTTTTATAATTATCATTCTTGGTGTGCTTCTTTCCTGTGTTTAGTTCCTATTTGATTGGTTTCCTTGGTTTCATGTGCTTTGTTACTATGGTTACTCATTGGTTATTTGATTATGTTCACCTGTGTCTTGTTTGGTTCCTCATTTAGCCTGTGTATTTAAGCTCTCGGTTTGTTTCAGTTCATTGTCCTGCATTATCTTTGCTATTTGCTTAGCTGTTACATTTCTGTTTCTCTATGTTTTGGAATACAGTGTTTGTTTTGGTATTGTTTGTTTAAAGGGGGGTATCACACACAGTTTCTGCCAATCTCATGTTAATCTTGATTACATCTAGAGTAACAATGCATCCTTCATATCCCCGAAAAAGTCTTTAGTTTTATCGTATTTATAAAAGATAGATACGCTAAACAGAATCTTTCAGAGAAAAGCCGAGCTCCTGGAGGCGTGTCTGCCTTTAGTGCCGTGGGCGGAGCTAAAGAGTCACAAGCGCACGCAGCTTTTGTGTAGAGATCAACAGCTAGCTGCAACATCATTATAAATAAAAAGGGAACAAAAACGTTTGTGTTGTTTACATTATATGCACTTGTGCGCCGATTGCCAAAAAAACACAGACATCTGATGCGACTTTACTCACCACCCGCGATCTGCAAATCCAGTGCCGAACTGGGACTTGTTTACAAAGTATTCGTCACCGAAATCCTGTGAACAAACAAACATACGTGCACAACTCCGTTGCTTCCCTGGAAAAACAAACTTCATCCACTGTTCCCTTGATGCTGGGTTCTTTGGGAAGCTGAAAAAGGTAATCTTTCCCTCAACCAAAAACACACTCCTTCGGTGATATGAGCTGCGTCTCATTTCGGAGGCTGTATCCTTCGGAGATCGCATTTGAAGGCTGAATACTTCATCAAGGATATCATGTTAAAGAAAAATTACCGTAATAAAATTGACTGATATTCCTTGTGAAGTGTAAAATACTGTATTTCTTTCTAAGGTTGCAATCTATCGGTTATTTTTCTTAAATGAGACTGCCTCGATGATGTATGCAGCCTACAAAGGTTGCAGCCCCTGAATTGGGACACAGCCATTGTTGAAAAATCTCTCGGCTTCCGTATCCCGAACGAAGTGCGTTGATGGGCGTGCTCTTGCTCTTGTTCTGGGTGATGTGTGTGTGCACGCTTATCAGGGAGAAGTATCTATACAAAGAATTCCTCTCTCTTTTGACGTCATACAGGCCATACTCGAAAAAAACTCTCCAAAACCCGGGTTGAAACCGGAAGTAATGTATTTGGCACAGAAATACACCGTCATACTCCGTTTTTTGAAACTTTGGCCATGTTTAGCATGAGAATGCAACTCTTTAACAGTGTAAATAAGTCAGAATGCAAGAAATAGCATTACACCCCCCTTTAATAAAAAGGTTTAAGAGTGCTGCAATTGGATCTACCTCTCTCTCTCTTTCTCTCCTTCATCTTCATCTTCTCCTGCATGTGACACACATACACTACCATTCAAAAATATTTTTAATGTTTTTTTAATGCCCACTAAGGCTGCATTTATTTGATTAAAAACAGTAATATTATGAAAATAACTATTTTCTATTTAAATATATTTTAAAATGTCATTTATTCCTATGATGGCAAAGCTGAATTTTCCGCATTATTACTCCAGACTTCAGTGTCACATGATCCTTCATTCTAAATCATTGTAATATGCTGATTTGCTGCTCAAGAATCTTTATTATTATTATTATTATTATTATTATTATTATCAATGTTGAAAGCAGTTGGAAACCGTGATGCACTTTTTCAGGATTCTTTGATGGATGGAAAATTCAAAAGAATAGTTTTTATAAGAATCATTTGTAACATTATAAATGTATTTACTGTGACAGTTGATCAGTCTATTGTGATCAGTCTAAATAAAAGTATTTTCTTCTTTTCTTTAAAAAAAAAAATTGTACTGATCTCAAACTTTTAAACGGTAATGTACAGTCTCACAGAACTTATTTCCTGTGAAAGTCTCACATAGTTTATATATGGTGTCATAAAATGTTCTTATTTGGCACACAGTGAAAAAATTATTATTAATATTTTTTTTAAATATTCCTTTCCCTATTCCCGCAGGTATTATCAGCTCTGACCAACCTGAGATTTATGAATAAATGCAGGAGTTGTAAGCTGTTTTGCTGTGAGAAACAGATATCTGCATATCCAACTCCATTGGGAACAGATTAAAAATAAGTTTCTCCAAGGAATCCGATACTGTTTGAATGTTTGAAGCACAGCTTCTCATTTACCACTGAGGTCTTGGCTTTACATTGATATATATTGAGTTTGACATTTCATTCTTCCTGGTGATGTGGGCACAGTGTGCCTGCTGTCTATGAGCTTATATTCAGCATGAAGTTGATGCAATGTAGCTAATACACTGGACGTATTGGACATTCTCTCCTATATATTTCAACAGTGCTCTCATCTTCTTAAGCATAAATAAGCACTGAGGTCTCCACCTATCATAAGGAAAACACTGACCATGATGTTGTGCATAAGCCAACAGTTTAACACTTGAAAAGCTCACAAAAAAAGAGAACTTTTATTCAGTGTAAAATCCTTTACCTTCCAAAAGGTCTATGGAATTATGGAGGCAGATGTGGCGTAACAAAACAGTACTGTAGCAGTTGGCATGCAAATCCGATGATACGTACCTCCTGAACACAGGAAAGCATACATTCCAAAGACGATTTCACAGCTATTGGGATGTTATGGAAATGCCTAAACCGGTTATACTGTGGCTGAACCTTCAGAAGTTTTTCGGTCAATGCTGTGACTCATGCAGTTCATGCAAACAGTGACATGAATATACCTCTTTATGTTAAACATGTTTTTAATTTCTGAATTCTTGGGGGGCAAAAATGTCAAATGTCACATGATTTATATCGCATGGCTACAAGTGTGATATTGCGTTTATACAACAGTTCAACAGCACAAGTGTTTAAATAAGACCAACAACGAAGTGTCTTTAAAACCTCTCTTTTGTGAGGAACTACTTCCTTCCGCCACAGATTCAAATCTCAAGTTTACAGTTTAACAGTTGAGCCCAAGCCTCTGTTAATAATTCTAAAACGACACTTTAGAACAAGTAACGAAGGAACGTTGAGTCGCTTCATTGAAACTCACTGTAATATGTAGAGTGTATTACCTGCATCTAGCTGATATTCTTCAGGTCAGTCTTATATTCATAATAACAAAATTAATTTGAATGTCCGCTGAGGAAAGCGCTATCTTTGTCTTTGTCCTTTTAACATTTAAGAGGATTTCCCATGACAGCGCTAGTCAATGTCAGTTGCGTCTTGTAAGATGTTGTTTAAAGTAAAAACAACGTCTCTGTTTCCTTGTTTTAGTCCATTTCAATATAAAAGTCTTTGTGACTGACTCACTCACTCATAAAGACAGTCTTTGCCGTCATCTCATGGAGTATTAATGTAACTTTCACTGAAGCCGAAACGGACTCTTTCTCAATACCAAAAAATACGTCATGTTATTTATATAAAATAGTATTTATTAAACAATAATATTATTATTAAATTAACAACAATAGCCATTATAACAGTATAAGAAGTAAAATAGGAAATAAACAAAAGTGATTCAGTATCTCAGAAAATTAGAATATTACTTAAGACCAATACAAAGAAAGGATTTTTAGAAATCTTGGCCAACTGAAAAGTATGAACATGAAAAGTATGAGCATGTACAGCATTCAATACTTAGTTGGGGTTCCTTTTGCCTGAATTATTGCAGCAATGCGGCGTGGCATGGAGTCGATCAGTCTGTGGCACTGCTCAGGTGTTATGAGAGCCCAGGTTGCTCTGATAGTGGCCTTCAGCTCTTCTGCATTGTTGGGTCTGGCATTTCGCATCTTCCTCTTCACAATACCTCAGATTTTCTATGGGGTTAAGGTCAGGCGAGTTTGCTGGCCAATTAAGAACAGAGATACCATGGTCCTTAAACCAGGTGCTGGTAGCTTTGGCACTGTGTGCAGGTGCCAAGTCCTGTTGGAAAATGAAATCTGCATCTCCATAAAGTTGGTCAGCAGCAGGAAGCATGAAGTGCTCTAAAACTTCCTGGTATACGGCTGCGTTGACCTTGGACCTCAGAAAACACAGTGGACCAACACCACCACATGACATGGCATCACTGACTGTGGAAACTTTACACTGGACCTCAAGCAACGTGGATTGTGTGCCTCTCCTCTCTTCCTCCAGACTCTGGGACCCTGATTTCCAAAGGAAATGCAAAATTTACTTTCATCAGAGAACATAACTTTGGACCACTCAGCAGCAGTCCAGTCCTTTTTGTCTTTAGACGCTTCTGACTCTGTCTGTTGTTCAAGAGTGGCTTGACACAAGGAATGCGACAGCTGAAACCCATGTCTTGCATACGTCTGTGCGTAGTGGTTCTTGAAGCACTGACTCCAGCTGCAGTCCACTCTTTGTGAATCTCCCCCACATTTTTGAATGGGGTTGTTTCACAATCCTCTCCAGGGTGCAGTTATCCCTATTGTTTGTATACTTTTTTCTACCACATCTTTTCCTTCCCTTCGCCTCTCTATTAATGTGCTTCGACACAGAGCTCTGTGAACAGCCAACCTCTTTTGCAATGACCCTCCTTGTACAAGGTGTCAATGGTCGTCTTTTGGACAACTGTCAAGTCAGCAGTCTTCCCCATGATTGTGTAGCCTACAGAACTAGACTGAGAGACCATTTAAAGGCCTTTAAGGTGTTTTGAGTTAATTAGCTGATTAGAGTGTGGCACCAGGTGTCTTCAATATTGAACCTTTTCACAATATTCTAATTTTCTGAGATACTGAATTTGGGATTTTCCTTAGTTTTCAGTTATAATCATTAAAATTAAAAGAAATAAATATTTGAAATATATCAGTCTGTGTGTAATGAATGAATATAATATACAAGTTTCACATTTTGAATGGAATTAGTGAAATAAATCAACTTTTTGATGATATTCTAATTATATGACCAGCACCTGTATATAATATATATATATATATATATATATATATATATATATATATATATATATAGGGTATATATAATATAGGGTTTTCTTTTCAAGGACAAATTTAAATTTTTTTTTTACTTTATGCCCCCCACCCTGAATATTAATCACTGTGTGTCAAGGTCTTTTAAAATAGTATTTGACCTAATAATTTTGACCTAAAATGTTATGTGGTGCACCTCCCAAAAATGTAATGATATTTATTAATTAATAATTATTGATAGCTTTAAAAATACTTTTTACATTGAAAAAAATATATTTTAAAACATTTTTGAAAATGATGATTTAGATGTGTGCAGTCACATGTATTCAAGATGTAAGAAAATAATGTTACTGATTTTCACTGGAGGATTACACCACATGAATCACTCATTTGAAACAATTCTTGAAATGGTATTGACGTTCTTCAAAACAAATGAAACCAACATGTGGTGTGACTCCCAAAAAAAATTAATGATATTTTAAAATTAATAATTCATGATATTTATTTTAAAAATGATTCTGATTACTAAAGTCACTACATTATTCATCAAATGCCATTGACCCTTTTATATAATTGCTCACATTACTAAGGTTATATAATGCTCATAAAACCACCCTCTGACCACTGATTAGAAACAATTGAGCAATCGATCCATCAAAAGGAGATCTTTCCCCTTAGCCATTAAAAAATGTATGGCTGATCAAAGGCGGCTAACAGATGCTTTAGGGGGATTTCTCTTTAGGAGCCCTCCTTCCATCTGTTCTCCGCTGGCATTGCCATCATGAGCCTGCTTACAGGCTCCTCACTAAAGCACTCCATAGGAACCATTTTGCCCAGAGCAATGGGGAATGAAAAACAAGTGGCCAAGAAAAGCTTTTAATTTTCCCTTCATTAATGGCTTGATGGCTTTATTCTGCATGGAGAATTAGTGCATTTAACTAATCAGTGTCGATACCAATATATTTTTTAATTCTTTTCACAACTTAAGAAGGAAAGGTTATAAAAAAAGATATGGTGCATAATGATTCCCAGAGGGATGCGGATAACACCATTCCAGACTCTCAAAAATCTTTTTGAATCATCTTTGCCTGCAGTGATTATTATTTATATGCAAGTTTAGTTTATAACCATGAGATATATGGAAGCGCTTTAATGTCTCTTGAGTGAGACTACAGGACAATGCACTGCAGAAATCATCTGAAAGGAGTGCAAATATCTAATCCTTAAAAATAATGTGAAATAAACTGACCTTTGTTTATAACAGAGACAGTTCACCCAAAAAATTATTTATTCACCCTTGTGGCTTTCCAAAACCGTATGACTTTCTTTCATCTGTGGATCACTAAAGTAATGAAAGTGAATAGGAGCTGTCAAGCTCCAAAATGACAAATAAGCACCATAAAAGTATTACAAAATTTGTCCATATGATTCATGCACTGTATTTCAAGTGCGTACAATAGCTTTGTGTGAGAAATGGAGTCAAATTTAAGTCATAATTCACAAAATCTTGACGTCTATATCAGGTCTGGTTGGGGGCTTTGTCTTTTATCTTTTCTATTGATCGAGTTCAGAGTAAGTGATTCATTTACAGTTCAGATACAGACTCATTGATTCCGTAGCAGAAATTTTCAGTCTGTTTCTCAAACAAAGCGATCAGAAGTCTTGGAAAATAGCGTACATCTCGATGAATCGCATGAATTCCGACTGTTCACACTGCGGTCGCATTACAAAACATCTGACCTGTATTGGATTTAGCACCACATATGGAAGTGGCACAAATCGGAATTGAAAAGATCAGATTCCATGTGGTTTGTACTGTTCACACTGTCATGGGGAAAACAGATATGAGACACAAATGGGCAAAAACTATCTGATTTGGGACACATTTAAATGCAGTGTGAACGTAGCCTTAGATAATTCATGTGTTTCAGATAACTTAATATCTTGAGTTTCTGTTGATTAAACCAATCGCCTTCATTGTATTAACTAAAATTTTTAATTTCAATGAACAATGAATTTTAAGGCAACCAGGTAACTTACTTTTTTGAGTTAAACCAACAATTCTTTTTTACAGTGATCAAGTGTCTTAAAATATCATATCATTTGAACTTTCCATGACAAACAAAGGGTAATTAAGGTCGTAAAATGTCATGTGGTGCAACTTCCCACTTCCCAAAAATATATTTAAAAATAATAATAATTTAGATGTGTACAGAATGTACACATGTATTCAAGAAAACAATGTTATTGCTTTTCACTTGATGGTTATACCACATGAATCATTCATTCTTGAAATGGCACTGAAGATTTTCAAAAACATACAGGTGTGAAAATGTATAAAACTCCCCAAAAACAATGATATTTTATAAATTAATATTTCATGATATAAAAAAAAAAAACTTTTTACCTTGAAAAATATCTTACAAATGTTTAAAAAAAATAATGATACTTTTATGAACGATACTTATTTTGGAGCTTGAAAGTCTCATTCCCCATTTACTTTCATTATATTGAAAAGAGCAGCCAAGATTTTCTTTAAAAAAATGACCTTTTATGCTCCACAGGAGAAATAAAGTCATACGGGTTTGGAACAACATGTAAGTGAGTAAACAACTCCCCGAAACAGCTGAACTTTTCCCTTAACTTCCATCAGTTTTTCTTGAGAAGGAATAACAAAAGCGAAAAAAAGAAAGAGAAGATTTGGGCTCTACAGAGGGAACCTCAGGCATTCAGACCTGAGCGTCGATGTGAGGCTTGGCCAAGAGTTTGCTTAGACTCTGCGGAAATGCAGCAAAGCCATCCATGCAGATTATGGGAGCTCTGCAGCCTGGCACATCTTTTTGTTGCTGCCTTCCTGTCTTGAAGAGAGAGAGAGGAGGGGAGGTAGCAGAAGAGGCTTTTCTCTGCGGCAAATTCTCCAAGCCCTCTCATTCCCTACTCCTTGAGGCCTGTCTTATACAACAGAGGTTTGTTTGCGCACATCTGCTCTGAGGAGATTAAAATTACATCAAAATATCACAAGAGACCATCTTGAGAATTGCTCATATGTGTACTTTCCAAACAAGATACTGTTGCTTCAAGGCTAAAAGTAAGGTATGATAAAAGAAGACATTCACTGGTGTGTTCACCAGAACTATGCCCATCACAACAGTTAGTCACGATAGTTCAAAAACCTGTGGGCTAAAACAAGGAAAGCTGAATATGCTGGAAACCCATTAAATCATGATGAAATCAGACCACAGCTTCCAGGAGTCCGGGTTTTTTATCAGTCCACCGGGAAACAAAATTGTGTTCATAAGGTATCAGGTTGATATTACGAACGCTTTTGGGGATGAAATAATCACTGGATTCGGCAAAGAGTTTTCTAGGTCTGTGGCTTCAAAACATTACAACATATTCAGAGTTTCAGGCACTCAGTAGCAAGTAAACTAGAAACTGCTTTGTTTTCTGTCAGCAAAATTAAGTTTGCACACAGTTTTTGATACTTTTGGAGCTCACTTTTGTTCCAAGTTGTTGTTGTACAAGATCCTTTTCTCCTACAGAATCCTATCTCCCTTCCGTCATCAAAAAATAGCACATTATTGCGATATCTTATTCTACACTGTAAAAATTTTCGTGATTTGTTATCACAACATTTTTTCTTTTGTCAATTCACCTTAGATAATTAATGTGGTTCAGATAACAAAATATTTTGAGTTTCTGTTGATTAAACCAATTGCCTTCATTGTATTAACTCAAATTTTTAATTTCAATTGACTCAAAATTTTAAGGCAACCAGGTAACTTACTTTTTTAAGTTAAACCAACAATTCTTTTTTTACAGTGAATGCTGGGTTAAAAACAACCCAAGTTGGGTTGAAAATGTACAAACCAAGCGATTGGGTTAAATGTTTGCCCAACCTGCTGGGTAGTTTTGTATAACTCAACGATTGTTTAAAAAAATACTGTATTGCTTGCTTAAAATGAACCCCAAGTATGTTGGAAAGTATGTTAACATTTATTAATATGTTTAATAAACGAACATTTATTATTAAGTTTAACAATTAATAGTTAAACAATAAACATTTATTAAATTGTTTATTACTCTAATAATTATGTATCTGATTTTTAATTTCCAACCTATTTTGGGTTATTTTTAAGCCAGCCATATAGTAATTTTTGAACAATATTTGGGTTAAATAAAACTGCCCAGCATGTTGGGCAAACATTTAACCCAACTGCTTGGTTAAAACAACCCAGTCGCAGAGTTTGTCCATTTTCAGCCCAACTTGGGTTGTTTTTAACCCATCATTTTTTAGTGTGTAGCTAATTAAAAGAGCTTACGTTAATCAGTTAACACTATGCTAAGATAGCAGGCTAAAAGGTGCATATACTAAATGCTGGGTTAAAAACAACCCAAGTTGGGTTGAAAATGGACAAAACCAGCAATTAGGTTGATTTAACCTAGAAAATGGGTTGTTTTAACCCAGCAATTGGGTTAAATGTTTGCTCAACCTGCTGGGTAGTTTTATTTAACTCAACTATTGTTTAAAAATTACTGTATTACTTGCTTAAAATGAACCCAAAGTATGTTGGAAATTAACATATTAGTGTATTAGTTCCTTAAATTGTGCATATTAGTACCTAAATGGTATAGTACCTAACGTGCAGTACAAACGTAATGATCACAGATAAACCTTCTATTACACTCAACTAATGTACTTCAGCAGTTATTTAAAGACACGCCATTATACTTTATATACTTTTTTTTTAGCAGCAGAGTTTCACATACAGGTAAAGAGGACATTTAATTTGTAAGATTCAGTTGAACTCAAGGATTGTTTGAGTAGTTTGACATTGAGGAGCAGAAATATGGGAATGGTAAACTGGGTGTAATTATTAGAGCAGGCTCTGACAGGAGTTGTAAATGGCATGCTGGGTAATGATATACTGCTTGCAAGTGTAACGTGAAGGAATTTCAGGGGTTATTTTCAACCTAATGTCTATAGATTGCTACTAAGGAAAGATTACCACAGTCAAGAATATGGATTTTTCCCCTAGTGTTGTATAATATAAATGAGTTAAATGTAATCTTTAACAGATCTCAAAAATGAATATCCATTTTTCATACCGCATAATGTTGTGATGCCTAAATTAACTAAAACTAAAAAATGAGCAGCTTAGGCTCATCGGAAAAATGTGCCTCTACCTACATTTTTGCAAAATTTCAGAAACATAAATATGGCAGTAAAACACCATAACAATATGCAATCATGTGATCATGTGATGGTGGGTTCAATCCCATAAAGTGTATATGCACTATAAATCACTATGGGTAGGTTTAGGGTTGGGGTAGGTGTTGTCGTTAATATAAAAAAAAGATTTTTGCTAAATGAAAATAGGACAAATAGCAGGTAAGGGACAGTGTAAAAAGTCCACACATTGCATTTAAATGAACACGAATTTTGATTGGTAACGGCGGTCAAACGTCATTTCATGATGACAGACGTAGCACAACACTGTCATTATTTTTACGCCAGCTAGAGGGCGCATGACTTTAAAACGTAAATATAGGTCGTAAAAAGGTGCTTGAAAAAACAACCTATAGGGTCATTTTTTAGAGGAGGACAGTCTCGCAATACAGCATAGTGCCAGTCACTAGCAGTGTTGGGGAAAGTTACTTTTAAAAGTAATGTGTTACAATATTGCGTTACTCCTTAAAAACGTAACCAATTACTTTACATTTTTATGGAAAGTAATGTTACATTACTTTTTATAAATAATTTGAGTTGCATATTTGAAAAAGTAACTCAGATATTTTGTAGTAAATTTAAAAGTAATGCATTACTTTACTAGTTACTTGAAAAAAGTAATCTGATTACAAAACTAACGTTACTAATGTTATCTTCAACACTGCTCACCAGGCACTTTCTCTCTGAGCTGTGCTATGTACAACAAGCAATGTAATAAAACAGTGCCAGATTCACATTCATTTGTTTGTGCTTTTAGCGGCATTTATTGGACACATCATTTTGAAAGTGTCGTGAAACATGAAGCAACGTTATTTTATTTGTCAGAAATCTTGTCAAATGCATGTTTTTTTGTTTTATTTAAATGAGCCTGAGTTGGATATTAGCTTTTAATGCTTTATTTTTTCAGACAAAATACTAGTATAGGACTAGTATAGTCAGCGGCCGTTCAGTGCTCGTGTACCCGCAGAGAACAGCTTCATCTTTGCCAGTGCTTCGGGGATTTGCCGCTGGCTCTTATAGGATTAGGACATAACCCATCAGCAACTATTGATCCAATTGATGTTCATAGAATAAAAACAGTTGAAATGTTGGTTTTATTTTGCACATAACAAAGAAAGTCATAAAATTTTCATTTTCTGGTGAACTGTCAAGGTTTATGGAGAACAGGGAAATGCAAATTCTGAAAATATTCAGTTCTGCTTCATGTTCATTGATATTTTTTGTCTTAATATTTTCATCCCTTTTCTCTTTTCTAACTGTCAGTGTGTGTGTGTGTGTGTGTGTGTGTGTGTGTGTATGTTGTGTGTCTATTTGTTGACACTTCCCTGAACTGTTCCAGTGAAAGGTGGAATCCTAAGCCTTTAAACCAATGCCTCCACAGAAATTCGGCGGAAGCGGCACAGAAAAGTCTGTGGCAATCCAGCCCTGAGATTCTAATTTCCCCTCCGTCTCTGCCTGTCTTCCTGCACTCAACCCAACCTTCTCACAGGCACAGAGACAAGCCTTTCTCCTGAGATAGATACTAATTACCAAACACTGTCCATCCCGTCAAGAAAGCCAGACAGAGACGCGTTGTATTTGGTCCTGCTAGTCTTCATTCCAGCGGTGAACTTTGACCGCGCAGCTAACAGACGTATCATAGGAGATACTGAGCGGCTATAATGTTCTAGACTTTTCCGTCCTCAGAGCCCTGCTCCTCTTCCGTTTCCATGGTTTCAGCTCATTCTCACTATAGATAAGTCACTCCACATATTCATAATTAAGGTCGAGAATATATTTTCATTGCTTGCTGTTTTCAGGGCTAAAACCAGCCACCATTACATAAAACACACTGACACAACTGGAGCGCATGTGGGAAGAACATCTGTCTCTGTGCTGTGTGCATGTGTGTAAAAGCTATGCATATTTAGTGAAAACTAGGGCTGTCAGTTGATTCGGAGATTTAACTGCGACTAGTCTTTTTTTTTTTTAAAGGCGTTCACTTCAGAAAATAAATAACATTGTTAATTGTTAGGTTCAAAATTTGTGGATGGAATATATGCGTGTAGACAACAGAAGATTACAAACCCTTTACTATAGTCTCACTTGCATATGTTTACATCCATAGAGCAAAAAATATATATATTTTCAGATATTATAAGAATATAGCCAAAAAATATAGTGCCACTTGAAAATATGTTTAAATAAATTTTAAATACATTTCCATGCCTTTTACAACAAATATATACAACTACAAAAATTATACAACAGTTCTTTCTGGTTCTCGAATCTGACTGGCTGATAGCCGTGCGATATTTTAGTGATAGCGGCATTACGTTTTCTCCGCTTGTATCACACCGTTTGAAGTGGCTGTCATGGCGGCCGAGCAAATCCACCGTATTTTTTACAAATACTACACTTGTTGTACCACGAAATGTAGTTTTAAGAGTTTTACAGGCGAGAATGTAGTGGTTTAGACCTGAAATATGTGACTCATATTTAATCATAGTGCCTATTTTACAATTTGTTTAGACGTTTTTGGAGATTGCGAGCTCCAGGCCGTCAGTGGCCGTTCAGTGCTCGTGTACCCGCCGAGAACAGCTTCATCTCAGCCAGTGCTTCAGGGATTTGCCGCTGACTCTTATAGTGGTTAAACATGAGATAGGGAGTCGCACCATGTTGGTTTCATTTGTTTAGCTCCAGAGCTGTCAGCGGCTGTTCAGTGCTCGTGTACCCGCCGAGAACAGCTTCATCTCAGCCAGTGCTTCGGGGATTTGCCGCTGACTCTTATAGTGGTTAAACATGAGATAGGGAGTCGCAACATGTTGGTTTCATTTGTTTAGCTCCAGAGCTGTCAGCGGCTGTTCAGTGCTCGTGTACCCGCCGAGAACAGCTTCATCTCAGTCAGTGCTTCGGGGATTTGTCGCTGGCTCTTATAGTGGTTAAACATGAGATAGGGACTCGCAACATGTTGGTTTCATTTGTTTTGAAGAACTTTAATACCATTTCAAGAATTGATTCATGTGATGTAACCATCAAGTGAAAAGCAGTAATATTATTTTGAATACATGTGACTGCACATATCTAAATAATCACTTTCAAAAATGTTTTAAAATATATTTTTTTAATGTAAATGTATTTTTAAAGCTATCAATAATTATTAATTAATAAATATCATTACATTTTTGGGAGGTTGCACCACATGACATTTTAGGTCAAAATCTTTAGGTCAAATTATAATTTAAAAGACCTTGACACACAGTAATTAATATTCAGGGTGGGAGGCATAGAGTAAAACATGTCAAATTTTTCCTTTAAAAGAAACCCCTATTAAACAATTAGATCTAGTCTTTTTTTTATTGTTATTAAGCTCCAGAGCTCCAGGCCATCAGCGGCCGTTCAGTGCTCGTGTACCCGCCGAGAACAGCTTCATCTCAGCCAGTGCTTCACGGATTTGCCGCTGGCTCTTATAGTGGTTAAGCAAGAGATATAATTAATTTTGGGTACATAAAATGAGCAATCTTTGGTCTCATTAATCTATTACTTGTCCCAGAGCAAATCAAATTGGGCTATGTTAAATTTTATAATTTATAAATGACTGAAATCAATAGGCTAAATGATATGAAACCTCAATGCGGTCAAAACCTGCCTAGAACTGCTTTAGCTATCCATTTCCCTGAAAATAACTGCACACCTTAGAACGTTCGTCAACCAATCAGATTCGAGCATTCAGCAGCCCCCGTAGTGTAAATTAATATATAATAATATATTAATTTATATAATAATAATAATAATTTCTCATTTAAATTAAATTGGCAAAACATACATATAAAGACAAAATATAACTGTATATATAATCATATTTCTTTGACATTCAGGAAATATGCTTATGAATGTGTATTCTGGTCAGTATTTTTGATTCTGCATTTCTCAAATTTTATAGAAACACAAAGGAAATGCAAATTTGCAGTCAGTCAAAAGTAAAACAACTTTCCCCACACTTTATGGATGTAATCTTACATGTGTTAAGATACAGTCCTATGCATTAACATTTCTATGAATTCACTCATGGGTGATATTTCAATTGTTGAGCTTTAATGGTAATTCAGTTTCACCAAACAAAGAATGCAAATTACTTTTAATAAATGTCCCGTCTGAGTTAGATATATAAATAAATTAATGTTTATGTAAATTAAAGTAATGTCTTTCTCCAGTCACTGATAAAGGGGTTCTGCTCCTTTAGGGATTTGTGGTGTGTGGACACGGAAGCTTGCACTTCCGATAAGTTTTTTTATAAATCAAACTTAACAGAATAAGGCTGGGTATCTCAAACTCCCCTGCGACGCAAAACACATCACAAAGCAAGTGTCACAATACATTTGTGAGATTTTTTTACATTTGGATCGTGTTAATATCTCCTTTGTTCGCTTAAGTTTTGACCAGCATTGCATTTCATAGAGCTGCCTTTAAAGGGATAATTTCCCCCAAAAATGACAATTCTTTAATAATTTACTCAACATCATGTCATTCCAAACCTAATTTAAAAGCCTAAATTAAATCTGATCATAAAGCAATTGTATCTGTTCACATAATAGCTCAGTTCATATGGATTTGTTTTATGATGCCTTTATAACCTTTTTTGGATATTTTAAATATTGGTTATCTGGACTTTCAGTGGAGGGACAGAAGCCTCTCAGGTTTTCTCATTTTAAGATAAAAATATCTTAATTTGTGTTTCGAATAACAAAAGTCATACAGGTTTGGAACTACAAGAGGGTGAGCAAATGGTGATAGAAGTTTCATTTTTGAATGCACTAACCCTTTAACTAAACTTAGGAAGTGATAATAATGAACATACAAGTAATAAATAAATGGACAATATTGTGAGAAAATATACACTACTGTTCTTTCTTTTTTTCAAGACTTTTTTATGTTTTTGAAAGAAGTCTCTAATGCTCACCAAGACTGCATTTATTGGATCAAAAATACAGTAAAAACTGTAATATTGTAAAATAATATTACAATTTAAAATAACTGTTTTCTATTTGAATATATTTTAAAATGTAATTTATTCCTGTGATGCAAAAGCTGAATTTTCAGCATCATTACTCCAGTCTTCAGTGTCACATGATCCTTCAGAAGTCATTCTTATATGCTGATTTGATATTTTTGTGTAAACTGTTTTAACAGTGTTGTAAGATAGATAGAGTTTTGGGTCATTAAGATTTTTTTTTTTTTTTGGAAAGAAATTAATATTTATATTCAGCAAGTATGTATTACATTTATCAAAAGTAAGAGTAAATATTTCTGTTTCAAATAAATGCTTTTGAATTCTTCTTGAATGCTTTTGAATTTGAATTCTTTTGAACTTTCTATTCATCAAAGAATCCTGAAAAAAATGTTTTCACAAAAATATGAAGCAGCACAATAAATGTTTCTTGAGCACAAAATCAGCATATTAGAATGATTTCTGAAAGATCATGTGACACTGAAGACTGGAGTAATGATGCTGAAAATTCAGCTTTGCATTACAGGAATCCATTTTAAATAAATTGAAATAAACAACAATTATTTTAAAATGGTCAAAGTCTAAGGCTAAGGGATAATTAAATGTAATAAGTCATGTAAAAATGTATAATCTCTTATTGGAGAATTAAACAACATTTGAACTTTAATAATTGCCTTAATCTTTTAAACAACTGAGAAGATAGTGATCAAACTATGTTTTATAAAAATCACCATTCAAGTTTCTGAATCTGTGAGAGTCAGTTATGTATTATGTATTAGGTACATTATCATCTCTGACAGACAGCATGTCCTCTTCTCTGAGAGCAATAATGCATTCAAACATTCAGTAGTGTGGGTTTTCCAGGAAATGCATGTGTACTCGCTGGACCACTGCTTCTCGTAAATACTACAGAGTATTGTGCACGTTAGTTTTTGACAGACACCGATGTCGTGATATTCAAATGATGTGGATTTGAAAACAGATGGATTGTAAGGTAATAATTATTTATTTCCCATCCGGCAAGTTTTCAGTGAAGTGATTGATGCTCATGAGTGTGTTATGTCAATGTTTTTACTTCTATTCAAACTGACAGCCAGTTTTTGACGGACGTGATAACACGCATAAGGGGTGAAATACACTTGATTTTTAGGTAATTCAAAATGCTTTTTTGTGTAGTTCATTATACTTACTTTATGGAATGAAGTTTATTTTGTGGCCTAAATAAATTATGTGACTCAGAGACTGACAAGTTTGGCTTGTCAGAAATGTATTCAGCAGTCGCAAATTCACTGACCTTCGAAAATCAGGTTTGTTTGTTTTTTGTTTGTTTTTTTTAATGGGAAAGGAGTGGTTTTGATGCATAAAGTTGTCTCTTATAATAAAAATCTTTTATTTAAACCCATGAAAATGCAAATAATGTTGTAAATAATAGTGAAAAATCACTTTTTAAAACTGATGTTCCTACCCCTTAGCAGATTTTGACTATATATATCAATTCATATTATGAGAAATAAAGTCATAAAGTACACTCTAAAAATGCTGGGTTAAAAACAACCCAAGTTGGTTTGAAAATGGACAAACGCAGCGATTGGGTTGTTTGTCTGTGTTTAAAACTATTGTTTAAAAATTACTGTATTGCTTGCTTGAACAAAAAATATGCTGGAAATGAACATTTATTAATAAAGTTGAATGAATAATACACTAAAAAATGTTGGGTTAAAAACAACCCAAGTTGGGTTGAAAATGGACAAACCCAGCAATTGGGTTGTTTTAACCCAGTGATTGGGTTGTTTTGGAAACATGGGTTGTTTGTAAATGATGCACTCTAAAGAATGCTGGGTTAAAAACAACCCAAGTTGGGTTGAAAATGGACAAACCCACCAATTGGGTTGTTTTAACCCAGTGATTGGGTTGTTTTAACTCAGTGAATGTGTCATTTTAACCCAGCAATTGGGTTGTTTTAGCGCTTGGGTTGTTTTAACCCAGCAATTGGGTTGTTTTAACCCAGTGATTGGGTTGTTTTAACCCAGTGATTGGGTTGTTTTAACTCAGTGAATGTGTCGTTTTAACCCAGTAATTGGGTTGTTTTAACCCAGCGATTGGGTTGTTTTAACCCAGTGATTGGGTTGTTTTTAACTCAGTGAATGTGTTGTTTTAACCCAGCAATTGGGTTGTTTTAACCCAGTGATTGGGTTGTTTTAACTCAGTGAATGTGTCGTTTTAACCCAGCAGTTGGGTTGTTTTAACCCAGTGATTGGGTTGTTTTAACTCAGTGAATGTGTCGTTTTAACCCAGTAATTGGGTTGTTTTAACCCAGTGATTGGGTTGTTTTTAACTCAGTGAATGTGTTGTTTTAACCCAGTGATTGGGTTGTTTTAACTCAGTGAATGTGTCGTTTTAACCCAGCAATTGGGTTGTTTTAGCGCTTGGGTTGTTTTAACCCAGCAATTGGGTTGTTTTAACCCAGTGATTGGGTTGTTTTAACCCAGTGATTGGGTTGTTTTAACTCAGTGAATGTGGTGTTTTAACCCAGCAATTGGGTTGTTTTAACCCAGTGATTGGGTTGTTTTAACTCAGTGAATGTGTCGTTTTAACCCAGCAATTGGGTTGTTTTAACCCAGTTATTGGGTTGTTTTAAATCAGTGAATGTGTTGTTTTAACCCAGCAATTGGGATGTTTTAACCCAGTGATTGGGTTGTTTTAACTCGGTGAATGTGTCGTTTTAACCCAGCAGTTGGGTTGCTTTAACCCAGCGATTGGGTTGTTTTAACCCAGTGAATGGGTTGTTTTGGAAACATGGGTTGTTTGTAAATGATGCACTCTAAAAAATGCTGGGTTAAAAACAACCCAAGTTGGGTTGAAAATGGACAAACCCACCAATTGGGTTGTTTTAACTCAGTGAATGTGTTGTTTTAACCCAGCAATTGGGTTGTTTTAACTCAGTGAATGTGTTGTTTTAACCCAGCAATTGGGTTGTTTTAACTCAGTGAATGTGTTGTTTTAACCCAGCAATTGGGTTGTTTTAACCCAGTGATTGGGTTGTTTTGGAAACATGGGTTGTTTGTAAATGATGCACTCTAAAGAATGCTGGGTTAAAAACAACCCAAGTTGGGTTGAAAATGGACAAACCCACCAATTGGGTTGTTTTAACCCAGTGATTGGGTTGTTTTAACTCAGTGAATGTGTCGTTTTAACCCAGCAATTGGGTTGTTTTAGCGCTTGGGTTGTTTTAACCCAGCAATTGGGTTGTTTTAACCCAGTGATTGGGTTGTTTTAACCCAGTGATTGGGTTGTTTTAACTCAGTGAATGTGGTGTTTTAACCCAGCAATTGGGTTGTTTTAACCCAGTGATTGGGTTGTTTTAACTCAGTGAATGTGTCGTTTTAACCCAGCAATTGGGTTGTTTTAACCCAGTGATTGGGTTGTTTTAAATCAGTGAATGTGTTGTTTTAACCCAGCAATTGGGATGTTTTAACCCAGTGATTGGGTTGTTTTAACTCGGTGAATGTGTCATTTTAACCCAGCAGTTGGGTTGCTTTAACCCAGCGATTGGGTTGTTTTAACCCAGTGAATGGGTTGTTTTGGAAACATGGGTTGTTTGTAAATGATGCACTCTAAAAAATGCTGGGTTAAAAACAACCCAAGTTGGGTTGAAAATGGACAAACCCACCAATTGGGTTGTTTTAACTCAGTGAATGTGTTGTTTTAACCCAGCAATTGGGTTGTTTTAACTCAGTGAATGTGTTGTTTTAACCCAGCAATTGGGTTGTTTTAACCCAGTGATTGGGTTGTTTTGGAAACATGGGTTGTTTGTAAATGATGCACTCTAAAGAATGCTGGGTTAAAAACAACCCAAGTTGGGTTGAAAATGGACAAACCCACCAATTGGGTTGTTTTAACCCAGTGATTGGGTTGTTTTAACTCAGTGAATGTGTCGTTTTAACCCAGCAATTGGGTTGTTTTAGCGCTTGGGTTGTTTTAACCCAGCAATTGGGTTGTTTTAACCCAGTGATTGGGTTGTTTTAACCCAGTGATTGGGTTGTTTTAACTCAGTGAATGTGGTGTTTTAACCCAGCAATTGGGTTGTTTTAACCCAGCGAATGGGTTGTTCTAACTCATTCTAACCCTAAATGTTTGCCCAACCTGCTGGGTGGTTTTATTTAACTCAACTATTGTTTAGTAACTACCATATTTCTTGCTTAAAATGAACCCAAAGTATGTTGGAAATTAACATGTTAATATGTTCAATAAACAAAGATTTATTAATACGTTTAATGAAAATAATTAAACAATAAACATTTATTAAATTGCCTATTAATGTCTGATATTTAATTTCCAACCTAGTTTGGGTTCATTTTAAGCCAGCCATATAGTAATTTTTAAACAATAGTTGGGTTAAACATTTAACATTTAACCCAACCACTGGATTTGTCCATTTTCAACCCAACTTGTTTTTAACCCAGCATTTTTTAGAGTGTACCTTTATTTTTACTCTGAGGTGGAAACAGGCTGCTATAAATTAGGGACAGAGAGAGACGAACAGTGAAAAAAAACCACCTCATCATTATCTAGGAGAACCAGCGGTTGAGATAGTTCAGGTAATTTAGCAGAAAGACTCGATGACCTAATACATACACAGTGGCTGCATGAGATTAAATCTGTAATCATTTCAGTGCTGGCCAGCACATAGATGGAGAGTCATTAACTAGCAGGTACACAGAGAGCTCGTACCATTATCTGACATTACTGTCCCGCATCTCAGCCCTGAATATCACATTCAACAAGCGCAGGAAAGGTTCACGCAAGAGGACCAGAGACCTGACAGCCGAGAGGGACTAAACCGTTGGTTTCTGCACTCGCTCACTCTCTCCAACACTCACACATGCACAGACATGCATTTAATGCGAAGTCACAATAATTATGCGCGACAGCTGAGCTGCTGCTCTCTGCGAGTGGCTGTTCTGTCATGACCATATTTCATTTCAGTTTATCTCGGGTTTGGCAGAGTTTCCACTTACTCTGTTGAAATGTGTCTTGTGTGCGTGTGCGCTTGTATCCTTAAACGCAATGTTTACTGATACATAGAAATGAGTCTAAACATATTCCATCTAACATAACTCACAGCTTGTAGCAAACTGTAAATGTGCAAATTTCTCACAAACACTCAATGGGTCACGATGGCATATTAACTTTAATCATGGGCTGATATGACCCACTAAATTTATAATAATCATTACATTTGGAAGGAAAAATCTAAAATAACGCTTTATGGTATTATGGGTGTTGAAGTTCCCCTAACTTGACTAGCTTGGGTCAACTGATTATCATTGTAACTTTAGACAGAATTTAAGCTTAGAAGGCTAATGGTAAATTAATACAACTTCAGTTGTGATGTTTGATATGTGGAACAAAATAAATGCGGCATTTGAAAAGTTTGCGAGTTACAGTATCTTCAGAACATATATTTATATATGTGTTCAACCCACATTCTGTCTACAGATTAATTATACTAAGAGACAAAAGCCAGTCTAAAGCTTTACATCAAGGTCACGGATAATGAGTTAAAGCACAGATGAAATACTGTATAATTAAACACCTACAGTTAATGCAGTGATTTTACAGAGAATATGTCAGAGTTTTGTATAAACATATACCTTATAGATGACTAAAGACCAAATTAAACAAATGTGTGAGTTAAGGCGATGAGTGGGAGATATGAAAGTTTGAAGCAACAGCAAGTAGAAACTTCATAAGAAACTTCTGGTTATATCAGTCTCAGAGGCTTTGCTGGAGGCTGATATCTGCCCATAAACTGCTATTTTTAGGATTATCTGCCCATCTGTCACTGAAAAAGCTGCAGGCTTCTTCTTACCAATTACTTTTCATGTGGTTGTCATCCTCAAACCCTTGTTTCTCGCTCACACCTCCTTTCCTCACACACTCCATTCACCTTCTTGTTGTAATTGTGACACTGTATATGTTTCTTCCTGATGTGGTGCGCAACGTCCAGTGAGTGGCACTAAAAAGCGTGTTTAATTTTATCCCAAATAGATGAACTTGCATTTGACAATGTTTTATTACGTTGGTTGTTGTATGTAGAACAGCAGTTTGGAAATGAAATGTCCGGTGAAAGGCAATAAAAGTGTAATCCTGTATTGTGTTTAAAAATACCATACCACCTACACTAAACCCAACAAACAGTGTAAGAAAAAGCTAAGGTAAATTAAAAACACATTTGCTGAAGCAACCATGCCATTTTAGCTTGCTTCTACAAGCTTGCTTTTTTTATTGCGACTCGTGTTTCACGTGATTTGTAGCTGCTTCACATCTCATTCACATTTCAAAAGTAACTGCCTCAGATCCGGCTGTTTAAGGGATAGTTCACCCAAAAATGAAAATTATCCCATGATTTACTCACCCTCAAGCCATCCTAGGTGTTTATTGCTATCTTCTTTCAGATGAACACAATAGGAGTTATGTTAAAAAATATCCTGGCTCTTCTTGAGTTTGTTGCCCAGCCATATTTGTTTGAAGTCAACTTGTGTACAGCCGTTACCGGAAGCTTACAGTTTACAAAGTTATAAATATGGACATTTTTCTTACAAAAACCCATTGCTTCACTTCAGAAGGTCTTTATTAACCCCCTAGAGTCGTGTGGATTACTTTTATGATGGATGGATGCACTTTTTTTGGTTTCAAAATCCCGAGCGCCATTCACTACTATTATAAAGGTGGAAAGAGCCAGGATATTTTTTAATATAACTCTGATTATGTTCGTCTGAAAGAAGAAAGTCATATAAACCTATAGGATGGCTTGAGAGTGAGTAAATCATCAGATAATTTTCCCTTTAATGACTGACAAAACACAAATCTCCAACATTCGCTGGTGAAAAAACTCATAACTCTGTTTGAGCTTGATTTTGGGAAGTTAATATATAATGACACACACAAGTGCCACAATACTTACTTTGACAACATGGTGTTTATTATTTTTTTTTTTTCCCCTGAATAGTAGCAGTTCTGCACTAACCCGCAATTTTTTGCTGGCTTTAAAACACACACACCACGTTGGATATTACCTGCCATTCATTTTCTAATGGTTGGTGATCCTCGGAAAAACTCATGAGAAGCTAAAGCCAGCGACTTACCTATGATGACTTGACAGCTGAGTGCGGGCATTTCACTCACATTGGATGCGTCAAAGTCATATTTGCATAGGCCATACTATTTGAACTCATGATTGGTTGACTGCGAAGTTCAAATATTAAACACAACGATAAAATAATGTTATTAACCGGTTAATCATCATTACAAATAAGTGTCTTTTGTTAAAGGGTTAGTTCACCCAAAAATGAAAATAATGTAATTTATTACTCACCCTCATGTTGTTCTACACCTGTAAGACCATCATTCATCTTCAGAACACAAATTAAGATATTTTTGATGAAATTCGATGGCTCAGCGATGCCTGCATAGACAGCAATGGTACTTCCTCTCTCAAGATTCATAAAGGTACTAAAAACATTACTACCTTAAAAACATAAACTACCTTAATATTATAAATCAATGAGAATATTTTTTGCGCGCCAAAAAACAAAATAACGTCTTTTTTACGAAAAAGCTTTACGAATAAAATCAGTGGATCGGAGAGCCAAAGTCACGTGATTTCAGCAGTTTGGCGGTTTGATCACTGATTCGACTCAAAAGATTCATAACGCTCTGAAGCAGTGTTTTGAAATCAACCATCACTAGATATTGTTAAAAAGTGGGTTTTTTTTTTGTTTTTTTTTTTTTTTGGTGCACAAAAAATATTCTCGTCGCTTTATAATAATAATATTGAACCACTGTACTCACATGAACTGATTTAAATATGTTTTTAGTTCCTTAATGGATCTTGAGAGAGGAAGTGCTGTCTATGCAGGCCTCACTGAGCCATCGGATTTCATCAAAAATATCTTAATTTGTGTTCCGAAGATGAACGAAGGTCTTACGGGTGTGGAACGACATGAGGGTGAGTAATAAATGACAGAATTTTCATTTTTGGGTGAACTAACCCTTTAAGAACGACTAAACTGATTTCTTTTTTGTTTATTTTTGTTCCTGTTAAAATTACGTTATATTCCGGTTTTTGTTTTCATTCCTTGAACCGGTTTGGAGCCCTGATTGCCATTGCCATACCATTGTAAAATGTCCTTTTCTTTTATCACTCTATTTTTATGTTTTATTTTTTCTTTTTCTGTTATCTGTTTTTGCCCCCATCGCCAGCCCTCCCACAACCCATTGCCAGCTCTCGCTGTAAAATTTTTACCGCTTTATGGTCATTTCATCAACAAATCTTCAGTCTCAGTCACTCAGGCCTTCACCCACCTTGCTATCGGTATGCAGTTCTCGTTCCAAGCGTTGATCCTCCTTTACGAGGTCATGGAGTTGATGTGCTTTTATCCACACACACACACACACACACACACACACACACACACCCTCAGCATCTCTCCTCACTTCCCCCGACAAACCTCCACACCACCTTCAGTTGCAAATCTGTCCGTATTCAGCCTCGCTTCCCCCGCCTTGCTTACCCGTGGGAACCTTTTTAAAGATCAAATCAATATCAGGACATAAACATGCATCAGCTCAAGTTTGCGCTTTTCCCTCTCTCACTTTGTAGAAAGTTGGGTACGCGAGTGTAACGTCTCACTTACGAGTGAAACAGAGGATGATTGGCCTCTGAATTATGTAGGTGTGGCGGTCAAATGACATTTTGATGCTGATATTGACATCTTTTTCTTTGATAATCCTGTTGGAAGTATGCAGACAGAACTGCAACACTGTTTTTCTCAAACAGGTTTCCTGAACACTCCTCCCTTCCTGCTATTGGTCTAATAAATACAATAGCCACACCCCAAACTCACACTATTGGTAGAGCACTGTTGCCGTGCTGGCCTTGGCAGATTCTACAACAAACATTTCAATGTTTTGAAAACACCAAGCCACAATGTTTTAACCCACCAATGGCTTACTTATAGTTGACACTACTTATTAAAGTTTTATAAGAGAAATTTGAACATAAAATCATCTTTAAGCACTATCTTTTCATCTTTGATAGCTCTTGCGTTGTTTCTCTGTTATGGAGTCGTTTACATCCACCAAGCAGATGTACTGCCATGGGCCCGCTCCTTCTCTGATTAGATTAAATTGTCTCCTCAAATGAATTAAGGACAGAAATCAATTATTGCGCGTCTCCACGCCTGTATCACAGCAATACCCACTTATTAAATAGCCCTCGCCTTTGCCTGTTTAATCTTTGATTACGCTTTCAATTTGAGTTGCTGTTATCTCCATCTGCCACCATTATGCTGCCTCACCGGCATCATTGAGATGTAGTGCCACACGCTTTTGATTACTCTCATCGTGTATCTTTCCTTTGATTGCTGTTTTGACAGAATAGATACTATCTCTTTATAATCTCTCACTACAAGTATTTGAATCGGCTCTCTAAATGACTGACAGACACAATGTTTTTGACTGTCTGAGAACAAAATGTTGTAATGTCTTTTAAACACACACAAAAAGTTATAAATTATAACTAATTACACACTGGGTCTAATCATACAAATCTTAACCAAAGTCAATGAAAACTACACACAATTCATATATAAAACCTACAGAAATTGATAATAAAAAAATAGTCTGCAACATATTTCATTTCTTAGTCTGGTTTTTACGCTGCGCATGGAAAAATGTTGTCAGTGACACCACTTTGCAGTAGTGAAAACTAAGATAAGTACTGAATAGTGATTAAATGTCACAACTTCAAATAGAGTGTTTGCATATGCCCGTCAATCAAATGTAGAATGTCAGAAAAAGCTAGGGCAATCATTTTGATCACAACTATGTTTTTTGTTGGACGGTGGAATTCTTTGCTACAATAAAATTAATGAAAATTAAGACATGGTGCCTTGCATTTCTTCATTACAGGAAAAAGTAATCAAAATAGTTTGTTACAGGCTTATTTTAATATTATTAGTCTCGCTTTCCTGCACAATAACATGTGAATCAGTGAATATGTAGCTGGTTAGACGGGTAAAAACAGCACGGATGGCTGTTCCTTCAATTCATGGCGAGGCCACAGAAAGAAAAAGCAGAGCAACTGTGTGTTGCAGAGTAAATGAGATTCATTGTGTGGTTCTCATCCGCAGGCAGTGTGAGGACATTCTTCTAAGAGTAGAGAGGGTGAGGGACTCTGTTTAAAGGTCAGATAACAGATGAAATGAAGACTCTGCTTCATTCTCAGCCAAATATAAGATTCAAAAGACTCTAAACAACCCTGAAGTGCGGCTTCTTGAGTATAGCGGTCCCACACTGTAGTTCCACATTGTTTTCAACTCAAAGATTTCTTGCAGCGTGGCTTTATTTCTTATTTTAAAAACTTTTGCAAAACTTTTATTTTTTTACTCTAAAATGGAAACGAGCTTCCATAGAACCTCTACAGTAATTATACAATACAATTTCAATGTGACTTTCAACGTGCAACATGAAGTAATTGACCTTTGAGATATAAGAGTCTGCTAACATTCAACTAAAAGAGTTTTTAGAGTTTCTAAAGACAGGAAAGCCAATAACTTGTCAATTTATAGTCCCACTGCATGAGTCAATAATTTTATCCCTTAAAACTCATCTTTGATCACCAAAGTGACATATTTAAACATTTTTTTCCTGTGAAAAAAAAACTTCATGCCTTAAAATAGCTTGAATATAACTCCCTTGCTTCATTTAGTATACGTGGATCTATGAATATGCTAATTAGCCCCGCCTCCACTCACTTGCACAAGCTTAGAGATCCACTCAGTCAACTTACTGAGGTAAACGCTGCACAGTGGTATCATTTTTTAATGACGTAATTAATATGATTAGCCTTTTGTTTGACTGCATTATCAAACAAGTGCTAATAATGTGTTGCTAACGTTACACAAACAATGTTCCCGTTCACGAGGCAGACAGCTGCCTTCTAAAAATCAATATCCTTAGAAAAGGTTTGAACAACTCAGAATGTGAGTGGAGAAAGGCATTTAGTTCATCATAACATCTTAATATACATCATACACCCGCTATATTGATAATTCTACCCGAATTTTCATATCAACAGAAAAATATACCGGGATATATTCTCTTGAGACTCCCCTTCTTCAGAGCGGTCATGGTTAATGATATGCTAAAGCCTGCCGGCACGTTGACGTGATTGGTTACAAGGTAGTTTGTGACATCACAAACACCAACGATTTCCAACCGTGTTTTTGAAACTATCTTTAGATCAATGCAGTTTTAAAGAGAAAATACTCAGCAAGGTTGCAAATTAAAAATGCAACATAGACATATAAACTACATTAAAAACTTGATTTTCACAACAGGGGGACTTTAAAGGTGCCCTAGAATTAAAAATTTAATTTATCTTGGCATAGTTAAATAACAAGTGTTCAGTACATGGAAAAGACATACAGTGAGTCTCAAACACCATTGTTTCCTCTTTCTTATATAAATCTCATTTGTTTAAAAGACCTCCGAAGAACAGGCAAATCTCAACATAACACCGACTGTTACGTAACAGTCGGGATCATTAATATGTATGACCCTAATATTTGCATATGCCAGCTCATGTTCAAGGCATTACACAAGGGCAGGACGTCTGGATGTGCACAGCTGAATCATCAGACTAGGTAAGCAAGCAAGAACAACAGCGAAAAATGGCAGATGGAGCAATAATAACTGATCCATGATATCATGATATTTTTAGTGATATTTGTAAATTGCCTTTCTAAATGTTTCGTTAGCATGTTGCTAATGTACTGTTAAATGTGGTTAAAGTTACCATCGTTTCTTACTGTATTCACGGAGACAAGATACTTGCAGTCTGTATAATTCATAAACACAACTTTATTATCTTTATAAATCGCTCCAACAGTGTGTAATGTTAGCTTTAGCCACGGAGCACCATCAAACTCATTCAGAATCAAATGTAAACATCCAAATAAATACCATACTTATGCGATTAGACTTGCTGCATGACGAAAACTTTGTAAGGATCCATTTTGAGGGTTATATTAGCTGTGTGAACTTTGTTTATGCTGGTTAAGGCAAGCGCGAGCTCAGGGGTGGGGAGCATGAGATTTAAAGGGGCCGCAGCCTGAATCGGCGCATATTTAATGATGCCCCAAAATAGGCAGTTAAAAAAATGAATTTAAAAAAATCTATGGGGTATTTTGAGCTGAGACTTCACAGACACAATCAGGGGACACCTTAGACTTATATTACATCTTTTAAAAAGATGTTCTAGGGCACCTTTAAAGAACTGGGATCAGGCACGCCACTGGATTTTTCCATCAGTTGTGGGGGTTCGGAATGACAAATTTCTCTGTTATTCGGGGACTTCGGAGCTCTGAATTTCTCTGAAAAGCGTGGCCCCCGTCCCCGATACCACCAAACGGGCCCCCGTGTCATCCTACACTTCACCCCTTTATGGCATCCCTGACTGAGATACACTCACAAAAACATCTATGAATTAATTAGCAATAAGGCTTCGAAGCAAAGTGTCCTTTGGATATGACAAGGTGTCAATGAGAAGACAACAGGGTTTGCTGATCATTTTGTTGTGGTAATCACAGAAATGCAGGGGTGACAATCAGGTAATTTTAGTCTGTGAAGCTTTCGGTAAACAACTAATTAAGTCCTCTGCATCTTGTGCATCCTGTTTTCATGCTGTGATTCTTTTAACAGCAGCTGCTTTTATGTTACTTCCCTTTTAAGAAACCTCTCCTTTTAGTTAACCAGTTGATTCATATTAGATGATACTTAATAAATCAAATAGTAGAGTAAATAAAAGGAGTCTGAAAGGTTTAGATGCATTTCTAGTGAGCAATATTGAGCCTCTTTCAGAAACTTTCCCTTTATACCCACTTAGAGATAAAGAATAGAGAAGAGAAGTAATATTAAATGTCCAAAATTCCAATCTTTATCTCTGCTTCTGTCTGTTCTGTGGCCAATGAGTCGCCAACAGAAGCTAATTATCATGTCTGTTTGCCCAAAGGTAGGTGATCTTATTAATTGTGCTTGTCACAGCACCATTTATCTGTAGAGTTATTATGGTCTTCTCAAGCGAAGAATATCTGTCCTTTCATTACAGAAGTCTTTCATAGGCGCAGTACTTTAATTGCACTTACATCTGAATCTGCTCAGAGCAACCTCGTTACAGCCCATAGGAACAAACATGCCATTACGACATCTGTCATGTCGCGCTGTAATAGTCGCAGTTAGGACTAGACAAACCGAATTACTCCACAATCTAGATTAATCAGTAACATTGAGCCAATAAGCATGAACTCGCACGGAATCTACATCCAACACATTTGTACCCGGACATGTGCAATTACATAAACGTAATGAAGTAATTCACCTTCCCTGAAGGCTTTACAACAGCCTACGTGATGGTCCTCTGGGCAACGGCCAATCTCAGTCTAATCATTTTACTAAAAAACATAATTTCTTTCTTGCAGGAAGTTACAGGTTCAATCCGCAGTTAATGAAAGAGACCTAACATTCTGGTCTTAGGCTAAAAGGCAAAGATTTGCACACAAAATAAAATGGGAATGCTATACATCTTTGTTATTGAGACACAATTTGTATGTAGCATAAAAGCCTTCTGAAACCATTCAATATTATTATTTGAGAAATTGACACAACTTATCCCAAAGCATCTGGCATCTGGCTAGTAATTTTTGGAAATAAAATAAAATAAAATAAAATAAAATAAAATAAAATAAAATAAAATAAAATAAAATAAAATAAAATAAAATAAAATAAAATAAAATAAAATAAAATAAAATAAAATAAAATAAAATAAAATAAAAAATAGAAAATATTAAATATTAAATATTAAATAATAAATTTAAAAAATAAAATAAAATAAAAAATATAATGTAATGAAATAAAAATGAAAAAAATAAATAATAAAATAAAAAATAGAAAATATAAAATAAAAAAATAAATAAAAAAATTAAATTAAATTAAATTAAAAATAAAATAGATGAAAAACTTAAACTTACAGTGATTTAATGAAAATTAGAAATGATGTTTTAGCAAATAGCTGAAATAATTTAAGTACTAAAATTACTAAAATTAAAACTGAAATAAAAAAACTAAATTATAGCTAAATAAAATTGACAAAACATTACTTAAACTTAAACTGAAAATATAAAAATAAAAGCTCATTCAAAACATTAATAAATATTATAAATGTCTAAAAATAATGAAATAACAGTGCATCTGGCACACTTTACCCCACAGTTACTATTTTGGAAAATACTTTCTTTAATCATTCATGGCTGATCTTTAGCCAAAAATAATTTGCATGGTTTCATAAATTGGCAATGCACCAATATATGCGATATATATTTTTAGACCTTAATAAGTTTATACTTGAACATAAAAGTCAGCGGGTGGCAAATCTTACCACACTCTTATCCCCTACTGATGACGTATGTTTAAAAAAAAAAAAAAAAAACTGCATTAATATGAATATTTTTAATGCGCAAAACATTTTCATTTAACAGGCTTCAACAGGAGATGATGATGCTTCTAAAAATACAGCAATAACGACAAAACACACTTCCTTGTTTAAGACAATAAAACGCTGGCTGTCATCCAGGTCACTTCTCTGCTGTTATTCGATGTCTTTTTCATATCATACTTTTGTTCCCCTCACAGCGCTTCTGTGACTCATCTGTACAGATGTAGATCTGTCAGCCAGCACAAAGCATCGAGGCTTGGCTTCTCTCTGCACACAGCCTGCTTTCCTTTACTGGATTACTGATATGCGGCGGTACACAGCGTAGCTCCATGGCCGGCACTCAGCGGCTTAGAGCCCATTCTGCTAGGATAAGCTAACCCTCCATGGCGAAGAGAGAGCATCTTTAAGAGAGAGCATAAAGCATTCTCCCCATCACACCTCACGTCAAAACGCTGTGATGCGCTAATGCTGCACTTCAGCTGCCGACACACTACCTTAAACGCTCAGCTGACACAGGATCTATCCGCACGTTTAACTGGGCCCTGGGGCGACTGAGTCGCAAGATGTTTTGGGGGCTTTTTAGTCCCTTAGGCCCAATTTGTATGGCACATTCACAGAAAGCCAGCTACAAATGTCTTTTTTTGTGAATTGTTAACTAAGGTGGGAAAGAACCTGCTCTAATGGGAATATGACTGTAGAGGTGCTGTGAAGCCCTGACCTAAATGTCTGGTCACAGATGTAATTGGAGACCTTGAGTTTTATATAGCTATTAAGACACCATGCAGCGGTGTTTTGATCTGCGACGTGTGAGATTCCCGTAGACGTGAAAGGGACTACAAATATCAAGTGCGCTTTAATGCTGGATGAAATATAAAAGCAAGAAATGGGGATGACAATGTAGTGAGCTCTAAAGAAAGCAATGACCTTTCGGACCTGTGGTGTGGCGGTAAGTGACACATTAAGTCCATTAAGTCATGGTGCTCATGTGGTGCTCATCAGCTCTCAATGACTTCTTGACCCCTCACTTCTCATCTAGCAATAAAAAAGATAAACCACTCAGATGAATAATTACCATAATGTTGTTAAATTCGTCCCTTTATGGGAGTGGTGCTCAACAAAGGGGGCCAAAATGTGGCTTAAAATTATTTAAAATAAGAAAAAAAATTTTTTTTTAAAAGTTGTAAACTTACATTACTCTTTTTTTTATTTAAAGGTGCCATCGAACGTTTTTTTTTTTTTTTTCAAGATGTAATATAAGTCTTAGGCATCCCCTGAATGTGTCTGTGAAGTTTCAGCTCAAAATACCACATAGATTTTTTTTTATTCATTTTTTTAACTGCCTACTTTGGGGCATCATTAACTATGCACCGATTCAGACTGCGGCCCCTTTAATTGCTTGCGCTCTCCGCCCCCTCCCGAGCTCTCGGCTCTATCATTGCATAAACAAAGTTCACACAGCTAATATAACCCTCAAAATGGATCTTTACAAAGTGTTTGTCATGCATGCTGCATGCATACATCGGATTATGTGAGTATAGTATTTATTTGGATGTTTACATTTGATTCTGAATGAGTTTGATGGTGCTCCCTGGCTAAAGCTAACATTACACACTGTTGGAGAGATTTATAAAGAATGAAGTTGTGTTTATGAATTATACAGACTGCAATTGTTAATAATGGAAATAACGACAGTCTTGTCTTCGTGAATACAGTAAGAAACGATGGTAACTTTAACTACATTTAACAGTACATTAGCAACATGCTAACAAAACATTTAGAAAGACAATTTACAAATATCACTAAAAATACCATGTAATCATGGATCATGTCAGTTATTATTGCTCCATCTGCCATTTTTCGCTATTGTTCTTGCTTGCTTACCTAGTCTGATGATTCAGCTGTGCACAGATCCAAACATTAATACTGGCTGCCCTTGTGTAATGCCTTGAACATGAGCTGGCATATGCAAATATTGGGGGCGAGATTCGCCCTATTTTGAGTTGAATTTGCTCTTTGTGAGTTAAAAAAGAAAAAAAAAAGTAATCAATTTCCAGTAATCCTTACATAGAAGCCCATTTCTGATCAATCAATCAATCAATCAATCAATCAATCAACCAACCAACCAATAAATAAATCATGCTTTGAAATCATAATTGGTTTTTAAATAATATAAAGTCAAAATTATGACATTTAAGTAATGATAGTAAAATTATGACAAATAGTATAAATTATTACATAAAAAAACTCAATTTTTATTTGTGTGATCATTTCAATTTTCTCATAATTATGACTTAGTATATCATAATTTAGACTTAGTATGTCAGAATTGTGAGCTTTTATAACATCATTTTTTACTTTTTATCTCATAAGTATGAGATGTTATGCCATAATTATGATTTACCAAAGTATGCTTTTTTGTGGTGGAATTGGGCTTCCATAGGAATGACCAAATTAATGATCAATCAATCAATCAATCAATCAATCATTTTAATCTGCTGAATTTTTTAAACTAAAAAATATTTGAAAACAAGCACATTTGTCATTATTACAGCTGAAGTACCCCCCAAAATATATAAGTGAGGGTCTTGGAAAATGGGGAGCCTTGGGGTCAGAAATGTTAAGAATCACTGCCGTATGGCAAAATAACATTCATATTGTGGTTCGGCCATTCAAAAACTGTAGCATCTAAAGTTCAGTCTTTTATGAATTTCCCTGGAGAACAAGAAATTGCATATCTACGATACATTGTTTGGTAATCAGTACTAGTTTAATCTGATGATTTCTCTTACTAACAAGACAACGGACATAAAAAGATCTCTGACTCAGTCTTGAACATCTCTGCATGAATGTGACCCTTCAGCCACAGTTTATCTATCACTTCTTACCACATCTTATAAGGAAATCATTCCATCAAATTGATAAATCAGCTGAATGAGTAACTCCACGCAAAAATATTCATCTAAGCACCGTCTTTTCTTCACTGAAAGCACTCAGACTCTGAGACTGAGCTGCAGCGCATTGGTTCACATTTTAAGAAGGGATAAGAATCAAGCTGGTGAATAAAAAACTGACAGCTTATGGCAGGGATTCTTGGGATATAAATTATTAAAACACTTTTCAGAGTTACAGTACCATTTTGGATGTGACACACATTAAACTGGAAAGGTTCTGGTATAGCCTTTAACTCCACAAATCGAGCAAGAGGCAAACTGACTCTATATAACCAACAGAAGCAATAAAGAGCTACTTAACTGTCTTACACAAACCCCAGTAGACTAAGAAATAAAACCAACTCGACCAACTTGATTGCTTGAAATGTACTATTTATATCACTAAACCATATGTTATAATACAGTGCTAATAAAATGTAATTTTGCTAATAAAATCCCTTATATATATATAACTAAAGTTTTAGGTATATATATATATATATATATATATATATATATATACCTAAAACTTTAGTTAAGAAAATTAACATTTCACAGATTTTTAATTTGTGATCATGTTATTAGGTGATAAACTACAGACCTGGACTCATCAGAAATCAACAAATTCTCTAACATCCACACAAGCTTTTCATCTACATGTATAAACTATATAAATATCATATTATGCAAGCCAAATAAGATAAAAATGCTGGATCAACATATTTTTTTTGATCCTGGAACAACATTCCTGTCTGAAAATGTAGTCCTAACCATATTCATACCCCTAAATCTAACCCTACCCATAACTTTTCCCTAAAATCAGAGGGAAATGATAGGTGAATAACACTGATGTAGAAGCACCTAACCCTGGTTATAAGCCTAACCTTGACATAAACTGTAAACTTGTCCCTCAAACCAGATCAGATTGGTTGAATGGACTGTTGTTGTATATATGAAATCACGTTCACCACGGGCAGAGAATTCAAAAACACCTGAGAATCAATATCAAGAAAAAAGTCGATCATTGGTTTTGATCCACACCAAGTTCCAGAAATAAGTATACAGATCTGTAGTCGGCACAGACATTGCTAAACCTAACATACGGCAACATTTACATATCTACAATCCATCTCCGAAAAGAGAGTGCAGGGGGCTTTTAAGAGTACAGACTCACACTGGTAAATCTCTCTTTCAAAGGTGACTTCTTGTTGCGTTGTTTTGGTCTGACTTGGTCACAAAGCATCTGCGATAATCCTGTCTGAATGTGACAGCAGCTTTTAGAATCCAGATCATTAAAAATGACCAGAGATCAAGCCAGAACTTTTATGATTAAAGTGAAGATAAAGAATAGATTTTGAACTACTGTTGTATTTCACTTGTTATATTTCTTTGGGATTTAACATTACTTTAAGTACATATTTTTCATTTCAACTTGTTTTTCTTGTTCACTCTTTGTCTGCATACATGTACACAGATGTCATGAATATGCTTCATAATCTAAGCATGTGTCTAGACAATTTATGACTGAGTGTGTGTGTATATATATATATATAAAACATTGCCGAAAGTATCACACTGCCTCCGCCAGCTTGCCTTCTTCCCATAGTGCATCGTGGTGCCATGTGTTCCCCCGGTAAGCGACGCACACGCACCCGTCCATCCATGTGATGTAAAAGAAAATGTGATTCACCTTCTTCCATTGCTCCGTGGTCCAGTTCTGATGCTCACTGTTGGCACTTTCGACGGTGGACAGGGCTCAGCATGGGCATCCTGACTGGTCTGCGGCTATGCAGCCCCATACGCAACAAACTGCGCTGCACTGTGTATTCTGACACCTTTCTATCAGAACCAGCATTAACTTCTTGAGCAATTTAAGCTACTGTAGCTCGTCTGTTGGATCGAACCACACGGGCCAGACTTCACTCCCCACGTGCATCATTGAGCCTTGGCCGCCCATGACCCTGTCGCCGGTTCACCACTGTTCCTTCCTTTGAGCACTTTTGATAGATACTGACCACTGCAGACCGGGAACACCCCACAAGAGCTGCAGTTTTGGAGATGCTCTGACCCAGGCGTCTAGCCATCACAATTTGGCCCTTGTTAAACTCGTTCAAATCCATACGCTTGCCCATTTTTCCTGCTTCTAACACATCAACTTTGAGGACAAAATGTTCACTTGCTGCCTAATATATCCCACCCACTAACAGGTGCCGTGATGAAGAGATGATAAAGCGACAATCAATTTTATATGAATTTTGTATTCATGAAATGAAATGGGGGTGGGTGGTGATGGGGGACGGCATAATAATTATTTTCCAACAAATAAATCTGATTACCACAATAAATTAATTTAAAAAATGTGTATGTCAATGTTTTCAATTGGCTACAATTGAACTCACCCCACCTACTGTTAACTTGCAATCACCCCGGTAGAGTAGTTTGTAACATCAGCACTTTATACATAACTTTACACAGTTTAGGGATAAGCAGTAGATTACAAATGCCTAATTTCTAGCACACAAATATGAAAATATAATATCAAAATTTGAGACATATAGTACAAAACACACACAAAATGTAAAACAAAACACTCCCCCAGTACATGGTGTACATTACACAATACTGAGACATATCTACTGTATTAATAATCGATATTAATATGGTAACATAGCCTAATATTGACTCTCCAGGCAGACATATATGGACTCTGAGTCAATAAAAGTCCAGCAGCAATGAGTCATGTTCTTGCAGTGGCAGCATGTATAGCGAATGGTTATTTTTCCATTATTTACGCATACATCTTTTTGCGAATCGTGCGGAACTTAAAGAAAAAAAAATTACGAATATGTTGACAGAGTACTGTGTGACCCGTGGGGCGCGGCGGCACGCGATCCGCCTGCGGGATTCAGAGAGTCAAAGTGGGACAGCAGTGCGCACCGGCTCGCTGCATTCTGGAGCTCCACATCTGTCCGTCCTAATATATTCCTGCTAGCTATATATATATAGCCTACAATATATATTCTTGCTACATACCAACTGTTATCGCTACTGTAAATAAATGCACAAGCCATATCTCCAGTCTGTACTTGCACACTGCGCGTCTCGGACAGAAAATCTTATGCTACGACGACCCCAAGATGTAGAATCTTGCAAATACCAGAGTGCGATGCGCTTTAAACGTGCGTATGTCCGAGTTAAACCAGTGCTGGTCAACTAATAGTCACTGTAGGGCTTGCATTAAACATCCATCACGCGTAACGACTCAAGTTCAACTTGTTTTGCACATCAAATCCCACCCTGAACACAGAGTAAGCCTATGACTGCGATTACATTGCAGATATCAGAATGAACCATATGAATCAATTTAGAACAAGAAGGTCGTTATTGGGTCAGTGTTGACAAAATTCATAATTTGATAAACACAAAATAAATAAATAAATAAAATGTTACAGTGCGTATGCGAACTATGAATCAATTTGGAGCGCGGGCACGTGCCCACTGAATCATTTTTTGTCTAAAGTTGCTAATTTGATAGATGATGGCACACAAACATCATTGAATCAACTACAAACAACTTCCCACGCACCTGATCGCGCATGTAAAAGAATGTGCGCTGAACTCAAATCTGCACTGTCATCATCATGCCACAAAACACGCGTACTGTATTTGACTTGTCCAAACGCACGGGTTACTTCTGAAATATTATCCCTCATGCAAATGAGCACGGGTCTTATGATAATATGTGCTTAAGTCACACTGGCATTTTTGTTCGCCCTGCCAACTCCCACCACACCCAGAGGGCATCACACTGTGGCCACACATCCCAGGGTTCTTACCTTTAATGACAATCCCACAGAAGCTGTAGAGCACGAAAAGCAAGTGCTGTTGGAGCATCATATTCTTGTGGCGATGCTTGCGTCCGTGTTCTCCCTGCACTGGTGCTGATGCTGATGCTGCTTATCCAGGTGGATGGTGCGCTCTCAGTCGCATGGATGGCGCAAACCCGAATCTCCTGTCCCGATCCAGAGGATATGTTGCGTGCAGCAGTTACTGTACCCGGGGTTGGGAGAAGATGCTGCCCGCACTGAAAATGCTGAGAAAGTGGCACTTAAGCCCCTGCCTGAGTCTCTGCCTCTCCAGAGCGCCGCAGCAGACGCGGGTCCCGCCCACTCTAGATTGACATATGGAGACGCCTTACCGATATACAAACCAGCGTGAATGCGCAACTGATCACGCTGATTGATCACATTTATAACTTTCTGCTGCGCTGCTGACTTTGTTTTGGTTACACTTTAGACAGCAGCGTTCATGTTACATGTTAGCCTATTAATTAGGCTCCTGTAATCACAATAACATGTAATTACAAACAGTTCCTCTGATTAATTACGTTGAATGTTGTTCATTAGTGGACATCGGGGAGTGTTGTAACGCAAGGTGAGTTGTAACCCCAGGTGAAAAAAAAAGTACACTTCTATAATGTATTTAAAGTGCTCTATTTTCGCGAACTAATTTTGTACTTAATATACTAAAAAATCTCCTTTAGTACTTCTTAAGATAATCTTAAGAACATCTCAACTGTGCTATTTTGAGACATCATGAAATATGAAGTAAAATGTGCTTTTAATCTCTGTATTTTTTAATTATGTATTTAGTTGCCACTTATAGTACATTTGAACAAATAGTGTGCTACAAGTAGTATCTAAATACTTTTTTTTAAATACAGAGATAGCATATTAAAAGCACATTTTACTTCATATTTCATGGTGTGAAAACTTGAAACCTAAACCTTCACAGAAAACTTTGATTTTTACATTAAAAAAACATGATTATATTATATATAAGCAATAAGGTACGAGAGGCTGTGCTGTATCATGAATAAGTCATGGCTGAAGGGCGTTGTTAGGCACGACGCAAAGCGGAGACTTGTTCACGATACAGCACTAGCCTCGAGTACATTATTGCTTTTAGAAAATGCACAATACAAATATTAAAACCAAAAATATGTATCAATGCAACTTTCATGAAGTAAACTTTTTCTAAAAGTCTTCCTTCCGCCGGAAAAAATAGTCCCTGGCCGTGAACGGCAACAGAAGTTACATAATTACGCCATTAGATGGCGACAAAGACTGTCTTTATGAGTGTGTCAGTCAGTAGTGAAGACTTTTACATTGAAAAGACTGAACTGTTGTGAACACGGAACAAAACGCAACTGACAAATGCTTTGACTAGCGCTGTCAGTCACGGGAAAACCCCTTAACTGTTAAAAGGGCAAGATAATTTAAACAGATTTTTTATTATGAACATAGGACTGACCTGAAGGAAAATGCTAAATCTGAATGCAGGTAATGAACTCTCTCACTCGATCTTTTTCTCATGATACTTTTCTACATAATACAGTAAGCTTCAATGAACAATATCAATTGAGAACAAACAGTTTACATTGCTAAGGGTGTTGTGTAGTGATACACAGAACCGCTGAGTGAAGCGGTCATAGCTGTGTTTTAACGTGCATAAAACAAAGCTATTGACTAATCAGAATCAAGGACAGGAACTAACCCTTTTATAATATATTATGAGCCGTTCGATTCGAAGCCGTTGTAAAATTCCCGAAAACATACAGATGACCGCATTACTTGTATCACTGCGCCACTGAGTGTCTTAGCAACCACACTCAGCAACATAAACATATGTTTATGCTCAATTGATTTTGTTCATTAAAGCTTACTGCATTATGTAGAAGAGTGAGAAATCGAGTGACTGAGTGTATTACCTGCATTCGGATTTAGCATTTTCTTTCAGGTCAGTCCTATGTTCATAATAAAAAATCTTTGAATGTCCGCTGCGATCTTGTCCTTTTAATATTTAATGGGTTTTGCCCTGCTGACACTGACAGCGCTAGAGTTCACAACAAGTTTCAATATAAAAGTCTTTGCGACTGAGTGACTCCATGCCGCCATCTAATGGCGTAATAATGTAACTTCTGTTGCTGTTCACGATCAGGGACTATTTTTCCAGCGGAAGGAAGTCTTAATGATTTTACTTCATGAAAGTTGCATTGATACATATTTTTTGGCTTTAATATTTGTATTGTGTGGTAACCGTTTTATAACCGTGAAGCCATGGTTTACAGTGAATTTATAACAGCTAAGGGGGTTTTAGGCACGACGCGCTATTATAAATTCACTGTAAACCACGGCTTCTTGGGGCTTATTGCTTGATTATATTATATGTCAATGAGCAATACCTCTAAATATTAAATATTAAAACACTTAATCCTGACACAACTGGAAGATAAAAAAATTTAAAGTGCAGAGGAAAAGTGCTAAAACCATTATAAAAGGTTATAGATTAAAACGAATCACAGAGTAAATTGTATTTTTTTTAAACAAATAATGAATCACAAACCAAACAAACCATGTTGAGTGATGTTCATTTGTTATAATATTTTATCTTTTCTGTTTGTTTCATCCTTATTAAAATTTTAACATTTGTGGCAAACAACCGCATATGCACATCATACCTTTAGTCATATATGAACAGTGTATTATCACATTTATTGTTTTAGAATTTCATCTGTCTAGACCTCATCTTATCTCTAGTTGGCTTATCGTAATATTTGTTCCACGCAAAACACAGAATGAAAGCTATGTCAATCAACACTGGTCTACCACACTAGGGTTTATACATGCTACATATATAGCTGAATTTTGCCTCATCGCTATTTTTGATGTGTAATATAGTGTTATCTGGAAGGTCATTTTGACGTGACAAAAGATGTGAGATGGACTTTTTTGTGCATATAAAATACTGACAGATTAAATTAGATTAAATAACAGAGTAAAGCAATCTGCATATCTGTGTGGACTGAAAGGTTTTCTGTTGTTGTTGTTGTTGTTGTTGTATTGGAATAGTTTTGAAATCTCAAGTGGACAAGGGATATTGTTTATCCTGTTTGTTAGCATCTTTAATTGGGTCTCCAGGCAATGAGGCAATCAGCAATGAGACCATGCCATTCATACATTCTCACCTTATTTCTCGTATTGAAAATGTCACTTTCTGTAGAGAGACATGCATGCTTTTATGAGGTCACATTAAATGTCTATAGCATAAACCACTGGAAAAAAAGATTATGCAGTTCTTTATAGCCTTTATGTGCTTTTAAATTTGCTTCCATTGATTAGATGGTTATTGTATATACAGTTGTATACACACACACATAAATAAAAATAGATCACTTTGCAATTTAATAAGATGAAAAAAGATTGTGTTCCGTTGGCACACTTATTGGAGGAAATTGAGAATGAAGAGTCAAGTGCAATAGAGCCGGACGGCCTGCCATGCAGCTGGATATTAGTCTTCCGTCCACACCTTTTATAGGATTGGTTGGCCGAATTGAGCTGGTGTCCATCCATGACTGAAAACACAGGGCTGAAACAGTGCTTGTAGTCCAGGTTCTCTCTCCAAACCCATCGAAAGGATTTTACACCTGATTTCACATGGCGCTCACCGAATTTCTTCCAATTTAACACAGAAACCTGACTTGCCTGACCAGAGTCTGGCCTTGGTTAAATTTTTGGTTCTACTGAATCACTCATATGTGGCTCAGTAAAGCCAGTTTTACAAAAAGCTTTGCAAGGGCCAATTAGCTAAAGTTCTGAGCAACTTATAAATCAAGCAAAAAAAGAATTAGAACACAGGATATATAGCACAAGACAGATTTTAGTGTGATGGCAAATGGTTATATCCTTCATCATTTCATTGGGCCTTAGAAAAGGAATTTTACTCAAGAGCTTTGCAAAGTATTGCAGTTAATAGAGCATAACCTCTGCGGCAGAGGGGCATTTTAAGACAAAAGCAGGTAGAAGCTCTCATTTCTGAGACATACGTATAGAAAGACGTTGTAGAGTCTGTCTGCTCTGTTATTGAACCACAGTTTCAGTCTAAATTCAACACTGCTTTTCTTTTTAAATATGCTCAGGCCAGGGTTTTTGCATTTGTGAAAAATGTGGTGCAAATCCATCAATATGGGAAAATAGAGTAGAAAAGATCTTAAACTGTATTAAATATATATATCTTAAAGGGTTAGTTCTCCCAAAAAATGACATTTCTGTCATTAAGTACTCTCCCTCATGTCGTTCCACACCCGTAAGACCTTTGTTCATCTTCGGAACACAAATTAAGATATTTTTGATGAAATCCAAGAGGGTTTTTTTATGCCCCATTGAAGCAATTTCGGGGTTGGGAAACTCCTACGCTGTTTACATTGCGGTGCTTCCAGGTTCTATGTCCGAACGCCGGCTAATTATTGGCCGGCATCAGATGCATATGTCGTGCTGCTCACGTGAACAGCATTGGCCAATACTGAGCCGGCGTTCAGACATAGAACCTGGAAGCACTGCAACTTAAATAGCACAGGAGACTGACAGGGGGGAGACAGATTTATTGAATAAAGTCGTTATTTTTGTTTTGTTTTTGCGCACAAAAAAGTGTTCTCATCGCTTCATAACATCAAGGTTGAACCACTGTAGTCACACTACAGTACGACTATTTTAACGATGCTTTTACTACTTTTCTGGACCTTGAATGTGGTAATTATGTTGCTTCTATGGGGGATAAAAAAAAAAACCCTTCTTGGATTTCATCAAAAATATCTTCATTTGTGTTCTGAAGATGAATGAAGGTCTTACGGGTGTGGAACGACATGAGGGTGAGTAATTAATGAAAAATTTCATTGTTGGGGGAAGTTAATCATGTTCTAAAATCACTTTTTCAAAAGATGTCATGTGGTTTATTGGGTAATGTTACTAATAATCATTTAGCCATTATTTTGGCAAACTCGCATTTGTGAATAAAATTAAGCCTTACTTTGCTTCTAGTTGAATATACTGTTTAACTTGGAAATATGTTAGTGTTTTAGTGGATTCATGTCAGTGAATCTGTTCACATTGCATCACTGATTGCATCACTGATTCAATCAGCATATTTCTCTGCCGGTTACATCATTGCGACAGTAGATACTATATGGGACAGCCATCGAATCATTTATTCAGCCGATTCAGTAACCAAGTCGTATCCCAAATCAAACCTCATTATTGCACTTTCAACTTAAAGGACTTTCAAATAAAATTTTCCTGATAATTTACTCACCCCCATGTCATCCAAGATGTTCATGTCTTTCTTTCTTCAGTCGAAAAGAAATGAAGGTTTTTGATGAAAACATTCCAGGATTATTCTCCTTATAGTGGACTTCAATGGCCTCCAGACAGTTGAAGGTCAAAATTACAGATTTAGTGCAGCTTCAAAGGGCTTTAAACGATACCAGGCGAGGAATAAGGCCCTTATCTAGTGAAACGATCAGTCATTTTTGAAAAAAATACAACTGTATATGCTTTATATAAACAGATGATCGCCTTGCACGTGCTTCCGCTTTCCGTATTCTTCAAAAAGCTTACGCCGTATGTCCTAAGCCTTCTCTATTCAACTTACGGAAGGAAACACAGCGCCAGTTTCATTTTTTTCTGTAAGTACTAGGGAAGTTCAAATAATCAGACTAATCACCATGTCAGCCAGCTGTCAACAATCAGTAATCAACATATCTGAAACATTCTAAGACTGAACTGAACACACATTCCGATTGTTTCCTTCGACTGGAGCCGATTTATATACTGACACATGGAATTTGAACACCGACTGTAATCGCAGACTGAACACAACTGGCTCTGACTGGACGCGTTTGAGCGCGATCAGTCATAAGTATCAATTTGCATTCATAATCGGCCTTACAATCGTTAAATGTGTGCGCGGCTTAAGCCCTTGATCACTTGTGTGTAAATAAAGTGCGAGTTGCTGTTGTGATGTCACAATGGTGTTGCATTGTGGTCGATGGATCTGCTCAAGGCTGCCTTTAACTCCACTTTTAGACATACACTCGCAAACTTCCCTAAGCACTTCCACCGCTTGGGGGAATCCCCGCTGCCATTTTGAAGTATGTATAAAGCCACTAAGGGTGTGTTCACACTTGTCATGTTTGGTTCGATTAAAACGAACCCTGGTGCGATTGCTCGGATAGTGCGGTTCATTTGAACATATGTGAACGCTGCCATCCGAACCCTGGTGCGCACCAAACAAGCGGAACGAGACCGCTGAAAAGATGGGTCTTGGTCCGCTTCAAAACGAACTCTGGTGCGGTTCGAATGATATATGAACGCAACATGGACCAAAGACATGTAAACGAACCAAAAACAGGAAGACGAGACCCTAAAAAGGACAGAATCCTCACACATTTCAGTTTTTCTTGTCATAGTCGCAAGTTTGCCCATCACAGGCATCAGACGCGCGTCTCCATGCAGCAGATCATTTGTGTGTGGATGGATTCCCGCCGGTGTTTTGACTACTTTACACATTTTATAAGCTCTTCACGAGTTCCCAGCTGGCCAAAATACCATCACATGCAGACTACGCACCGCTACGCACACACAACGAGCGCATTTACCTCAGAAAACAGCACTGTTTTGGATGTTCGGTAAGTTCCGTCTCAAAATAGGCAAAATACGTCATGAAATCCGACCAATCACGTTGTGAATGTATCCCTATGCCTTAAGGTTCGGTATCTTTTGGTTCGGTGATAAAATTGCCATTGTGAACGCTAACCGGACCAGGACCAAATGTTTTTTTTTTTTCTTCTTTGGTCCGGACCAAATGAACCAAACGAACCGAACTACAAGTGTGAACGCACCCTTAAAGTAAAATTTTAGTCTTAAGTGTGTCAAAATTCTAAGAATGAAGTAATTTTTGTCTTATTCCGAGATTTAAGAATAAGTGTGATTCTTAAAGTTTTCTATACTGTTAAGACTAGGTCTCAGCTCCTAAATTATTTAAGAGTGTATCCTAACGTAGTTAGGAGTAACAAGATGGCAGCAGAGAGGAGGAGACCAAACACCCAAAGAAGATATAATGTATTAGAGTTATACCTGTATGATGACAGGGAGATGATAAAATGATACAGGCTTGTTCATCAAGGTATTCTTTTTGTAACTAAGAAATTTGATAACATCTCCCACTCTAAAAATCAATGCTCTAACTGCAGAAATGAAAGTAGTAATGACATTTTTGGCAACTGGAAAAATGCAGCAGTGCACTGGTGATGACTTGGGCTCATCAGTCTACAGTAAGTAGGGTCTTAAATAGCACTGTTGTGACACTAACCACAACAAACATACAGTAGTGGCCAAAAGTGATGTCTGGAAAGGATATTTGTTTTTAATTATGTTTCATTGTCTTAATTAAACGATTTTATTATAATTACATGAAGTGATTGGTGTCATTCTGCTGTGACAACCATTCCAGACTCACTATTGGCTGATTCAGAGGTTGAGGGCTTGATATCATTAGCCGCTTTTCCACTGCCGGGCCAAAGGCAGGCGTGCTAGTGCGTGCCAGGGCCGGTCGCGTTTCCACTGTCACTTCCGGGGCTTGATCATGCCTCTTCGGTGCTTCCTCGGTGCCAAAGGCACGGGTTTTTCGGCCCGCCGAAAACCTTGGTCCAAAGCGGGCCAGCTGGGGCTTGAGAGGCGCGGTCGAGGTGAAAGGCGGAGCCTGACTAATCGTAGTCAGGTGATGGTCTACGCGCTGAAATGGGTTGGGTTGTGTGACGTTTGATCAAGGGAGGTGTGTTTAAGGGCGGTTTTTAGATCTGCGGAGCTAGCGGACCGACAGTGGAAACGCAACTTGATTTTGGCCTCGGTGCTTAAGGTCTGTGGCCATAGGCCCAGCCTGTGTCAATGCAGGCAGATCAAAACACTGCTGAATCTCAAATGTCAAGTGTCAAGTCAGTCTTAGACTTTATAAATAGCTCCTACTCTTAAACAAGTCCTACTTTTTACTAAGAATTTTTTGACACTTAAGTCAAAGCTTATTCTTAAGAGAATTTTTGAGAAGTTTTAGACATTCGGCCCCAGGTCTATTCATACAATCGTTCATGTAGCGATTTTCCAAAACATTTTAGTTGGACATTTGTCTAATGTTTTCAATGAACATTCAAAAGTAATGTTCCCATAATAATTGCAAAATTATAAAATTGAACCTTCTGGGATTGTTCACCCAAAAATGAAAATCCTGTCATCATTTACTCACCCTCAAATTGTTCCAAACCAGTATAAATTTCTTTGTTTTGCACACAAAAGAAGATATTTTGAAGGATATGGGTAACCAAAAAGCCCCATGATGGGCCCCATTGACTTCCATAGTATGGAGAAAGAAAAAATACTATGGAAGTCAATGGGGCCCATCAACTGTTTGCTTACTGACATTCTTCAAATTATCTTGTTCAGCAGAAGAAAAAAAAAGGGTTTCAGACTGGATATCATATTGACTTAAAGGGGAACTTAACCGTTGGGCTTTTAGTAAAACTTGGCTGCCTATGCAGTAGAAAGGCGAAGAAAAAATAAATGAAATCAATGCTACCTGACTAGAGAAAACAAAGAAAAATGGCTGTTGTCTTCCCTTTTCTTAAATGGATAGGAAAACTTCAACACCCGTAATGTACTAGGCATGTTGCCATCCAAGGCCACTACCACCAGTCTGCTATGGATACACTTGACCAGAGTCAAATACCACCTTGCTTTAGTAGGAAATACTTCTTAGCAAACTTTTTAATGTTGTCAACTTGTATTGTTCCCGGCTGTGAGTTACTTTCAGTTTTCGCGAAAGCCCTTTTGCTGACAAATAAATGGGAATTTCTCAGTCCAGGTAAGACAGAGAATGATTAAACATTGTTCATTTACATAAACTACTGACATTGTATCAATACAAAGTGGGTTGAAAATCAGCAAAGTTACACTACTGAAGTTAAAACACTATACAGTGAATCCATTAGAACAAGCACTCTCAGAGTTAAAGCAGGAACAGAGATGGCTTTAGCTTTACTTTATTGAACAGTCGCCACCATGGCTGTATCTCATACTAAGTTTCATGTTGCATTCAGAGGAAATGTACGTCAGCATTTTACAGATCTCATTACATTGCAAATCTATAAATATTCAATCAAAATGGTTGCCTAGAGAGAAACGGTTCTTGTGCCTCACCGATGAACTAATTGAATCCATGAAACGCTCTAGCAAATATGCCCGCAGTGCACATGTCATTGTAACCCCGAGAGTCAAGCGACTGCAAATTGGTTTTTTGAAAAAACATATTTTTCTTATATGGAGTGTATGTATTCTGCTGGAGAGCTTGGAGAGTGTGTATAAAGAGCTTTGACTGTTGCATTGGAACTTCTGTCACTACAACGCATGTTTGCTTGATCGCAATCTTATGGTGAAATTAATTTAACCCTTTGTGGTGCAGTTAACACAGGAGTTCTCAGACCTAAGAGCTTCTACCCATTTATTGGCCATTGTTTTTGCACGCGTTGCTGGAAGAGAGAAGCAAACAGACAGTGAACCAATCTAAGGAAACATTCTGAGGTATTAGAACATCTTGAGCAGACCAAAAAAGCCTTTTCTATTGACACTTAATGTGACACGCAGTCCTTTTACTCAATCTACAATGCACATAATTGGTGTGTTTTTATGCTGTTGCAAACAGTGATAGTGTTTATACCATGATCAAAGTGCATCCTCATGACACATGTATAACGTCTCATCAATATTCAAAGAAACAGTGAAAGTAAGAGATAAACTTGAAATAAATAATTAAAACTCCACTTAAAGAATACAATTTGTTCTTCCTCTCTTTCTCCAGAGATAGTTGTGATAGTAATGATGATTAGAGACAGATATATTACATGGGATGTTTTGACAGGCATCTCACTGCTGAATAGAGGTAGACAGAGGATGCTTTTAAATGAGGCTTTCATTCATATTACCTTTGAGATTAATTAACTTCCGTAGGAATCGATGAGACTCGCTGTTGTGACATTGCAACACTTGCCTGAGTGATTCTCATGGGTGAATTCACTGAACAGTATTTCTGTGCAAAACCTGAGTCTTATTCACTAAACACAGGTGCTAAATCCATTGAAATAGTACTGCACCGTATATATAAATTAAGTCATTGTCAGTTTTTTTTAAAGTTTGACAATGGCTGGTTTCGTCAAGCATCTTGGAGACACGGCCACAGTTCTTCTGGATTTAGTTTGTCTCAGTTTCATCTGTTTCTTCATGTAATCACAGATGGACTTGATGATGGTGAGATCAGTCTGACCGGCTGTTGTCAGACTCCTTGTGCATTCAAAAATTTCACTGGGTAATTACAATTAATGGCAAAAATGAATGTTTGGAAATGTGAACTAATATTTCCTACTGACACACTAGAGCAAAAGATATAAATAATTGGCTTAAAACCATTTTTGGGGGGGTGAAAATACTGACATGCCTAAGACTTTTGCACAGTAATGTAAGTATATATATATATATATATATATATATATATATATATATATATATATATATATATATATATATATAGTGCAAAAAAAGTGAACCTCAAAACATTAAAATAAAACGTTAATGTTAAAAAGCATACAACATTAAAGCAAGTTTTATATTTCAAATCATACAACATTAAAACATTTTATATTTCAAATAGAACTTTTTACCAATAACTGTAAGTGATGTTTAGAACTGGAACTCAGACAGTCTACGTGGCTACATTTTGCAAAGGAGTCCTTGCTATATAAAGTATCTTCTTGAGAATCAAGCTTCGTGAATCAAATCAATCAGACAATCACTGCTCTTCAGACAGAGCGAGAAAGACATGCATACAAGTGCACAAGTAATCTCAGCAGTTCTTTTGTGGTGAAAAGCCGTACCATCCTGACAAACGTAACTAGGCGAGCTGAACGGGGTGCGTTATGAAGTAGTGTGTTTGTCTGGGGCCGGACACTGCTCAGATAAACCCATGGGCCTTGATAACTGACAAAACAGTCTATTTCATCACTGAAATGAATGCTCTGATTTTTTTTTGGAAAATAAAGTTTCGATAATTGAATTTCGCTATGTTGTTCAGGGTGCAATGTACACAGTTGATCAATTAAACCATGCTTATGCCAAAGTTACACAGCATAGTTTCTGAAGTGGCAATAGGTGTCTTAAACATTCTGTTTAATGCTGCTCAGAGGTGGCACAAATGCATTTAAAGCCAAGTATGATGTCCAGTACTCGGAATTTGTGCTCTGCATTTCACCCATTCAAGTGCACACACAGAGCAGTGAGTATTGAACACAGACCTGGAGCAGTGGGCAGCCATTTTTGCTGCTGCACCCGGGGAGCAATTGGGGGTTAGGTGAATTGCTCAAATGCATCTCAGATGTGGGTAATGAGCGCTGTTCATTCACTACCCCCACCTACATTTCCTGCTGATACTGAGACTCAATGTCCGACTCTCTAACCATTAGGCCACAACTACCATTTTAACTGAATACTGTTATACTAAGGGCTGAGGTAAGTCAGACCAGATCTGGGTTTTTTTGTTTTTTTTTGCTGCATTGTGTCTTTACACAGAATTTCACAAGTTCACACTTACAAATAATCAACTAGAGTAAAGAATATGTATATTTGGCGCACTGTGCCAGGGGAGGGCTCATTTTGGCATTGACGAGCAATGTTAGACCGCTGAGGAACCAAATAACGCACAAGAACAAACCTCTTCCGGAAGCTCAAATGTGTGTAACACACGAGAAAGAACCTGAGAAAGAGAACCGAGAAAGAAGTGGTTACGCAGCACATTTAAGCTTCTGGAAGAGGTTTGTTCTTGTGCGTCATTCATGTTCAGTTGAGCTCTTATGTTCGCTGATCAATGTTTACATGCAAGTAAAAGCCTAAATTCAGTCTGTTCATCATAAAAAGCGATCGAGTCTCTTCAGAAAATTTGGATTAAACCGCTCAATTCATATGGTTTAGTTTTACGATCTCTTTATGATCTTTTTGAAGTGTCAAAGTGGTCGTTGCAAAGGCTGTCAATGGAGGAACATACATCTCTCAGATTTCATCAAAAAGATCTTCATTTGTCTTCCGAAGATGAATGAAAGTCTTACAAGTTTGTAACGACATGAGGGTGAGTAATTAATGACAACATTTTTATTTTGGGGTGAATTAACCCCTTAAGAGACTTCTTTCAAAAACCTTTGAAAAAATCTTAAAGGTGCCCTAGAATTAAAAATTGAATTTATATTGGCATAGTTAAATAACAAGAGTTCAGTACATGGAAAAGACATACAGTGAGTTTCAAACTCCATTGTTTCCTCCTTCTTATATAAATCTCATTTGTTTAAAAGACCTCAGAAAAACAGGTGAATCTCAACATAACACCGACTGTTACGTAACAGTCGGGGTGTACCATCGTTTCTTACTGTATTCACGGAGACCAGAGCCGTCGCTATTTTCATTTTTAAACACTTGCAGTCTGTATAATTCATAAACACAACTTCATTCTTTATAAATCTCTCCAACAGTGTGTAATGTTAGCTTTAGCCACAGACCATAGCCTCAAACTCATTCAATATCAAATGTAAACACCCAAATAAATACAATACTCACATAATCCGACGCATGCATTCAGTATGCATGACGAACACTTTGTAAAGATCCATTTTGAGGGTTATATTAGCTGTGTAAACTTTGTTTATGCTGTGATAGAGTCGAGAGCTCGGGAGGGGACGGAGAGCGCAAGCATTTAAAGGGACCGCAACCTGAAATCGGCTCGTTTCTAATTATGCCCCAAAATAGGCAGTTAAAAAAATTTTTAAAAATCTATGGGGTATTTTGAGCTGAAACTTCACAGACACACTCAGGGGACACCTTAGACTTATATTACATCTTTTAAAAAAAAGTTCTAGGGCACCTTTAAAGTACCCCTGTAGTTAATCATTTTATCCCTTAAAACTCATATTTGATCTCCAAAATTACATATTTAAACATTTTTCCTGTGAAAAAAAAAATCTTAATGCCTTAAAATAGCTTACATGTAACTCTACACCCTTGCCTCATTTAATATATGTATGAATATGATAATTAGCCTTGCCTCCACTCACTCGCACGAGCTTAGACGAGATCCACTCGGTCAACTTACTGAGGTAAACACTGCATAATTGTATCGCTTTTTACAAGGTCGGACACAATAATGGTAATTAATATGATTAGCATTTTCTTGACTACGTTATCAAACAGCTAATAATGTTCCCGTTCACCATCTCAGAGTCAGACAGATGCCTTCTAGCAATCAGTAGCCTATCCTTACAAACGCTTTGAACAACTCAGAATGTCGGTGGAAAAAACATCATAATATGGATCATACAACCGCCATATTGCTAAATCTACCCGATTTTTCATATCAACAGAAAAATATACCGGAATAATCTTCTTTTGAGACTCCCTTGCGCTGTCAGTTAATTATATGCTAAAGCCCGCAGGCACGTTGACGTGATTGGTTACAAGGTAGTTTGTGACCTCGGAAACACCAGCGATTTCAATCCGCGGGTTTGAGACTGTCTTTGGTTTACTGCAGTTTTAAAGAGAAAATACTCAGCAATCAGGCGTTGACGTATGAATTTGCACATGGTTTGTCTTAAAGCATGTTAAAAACACCACATAGACATATAAACAACATTAAAAACTTGATTTTCACCTCAGGGGGAATTTAATTGTTAAACTTTTGACTGGTAGTCTAAATGTATCTGTTCAGGTGCTTTCCCTCGTTAGCTACTTTTTGTTAGTAGATCGTAGCACAGCTAACTACTTTTTCCGAACTTTTGGAAAGTAGCTTAAATGACGAGTAGCTCGTAGCCTGTTTGGAAGTAGCTTGTCCAACACTGACATGCGCTCAAAATGGATGATAGAGCAGGGGACCCATCCTGAACCCTGTAGACTTCCACAGAATTCAAAACAGAACCTCCACTAATTGCCTGTCTGTCTGTGTTCTGATCTCCACACCTGCATTATCCGAGACGGAATCTTCTAGAATGCCCGACAGTCAGTCTGTCGTCCCCACTGAGCCTGGAAAGTGGGATGTGGAAAGAGCTACTGCCACCGCAGATACGTCGCGCTGATTGCTTTGCGTTTGCCTGCGTATGTTAACGATGGCCCATGGCAGCTGGCATTCTCACAGACCACTGCATGGAAAATGGACCGATTTTCGGATTTAATTACCCACGATGGATTTTACCCCTTCTCTCTCTGTTTCTATCCTCTAAGCAGCCAGAAAACATTTATTTCGAAAACAGGACAAGACAAATGACAAGACCATGGCCTTCCACCCCATTCCTTGGCTCAGTCCATGCATTCGTGTTCTTTTTAATCCAGTGACAATGGATGATTCATTAGCATAGCTGAATATGTGCATTTGGACCAATGACAGCTCCGATCTCCGCTGCAGCTGTTGTTGTTGCTTGATATCATTCCCTTTTGCATTTCAAAAACTTCCAGTGATCTCTTTGCACTTCATTTAAATGAAAATGTGTGCGCCGTCCTCCGCAATATTCCCAAAGCTTATAATTTCTTCATTTGCATTTCTCTTTGTCAATATTTTGTTGTCATGCTATTATACAGTAAGTTACACATTATGATAAGATGTTGGGTGTCAAGACCTTACATCAAATTAATTGCTGTGTGAATATATGTCTCGGATGCTTTAGACAGTTACTTTTATTTCTCACAATTTATTAAGTTGTCTTCCTATATATCTTTCCAAGATATAATGCGTTTTTTTTATTTGCCTTATTTTCTTGCCATTTTTAATTTCTTGCCATAATTGCCCTCTCAAGCGATATTTGAAATTTTATTTTAAGCAGACAGAAAATATTCCTCCATAAAAATAATCCACATTCAAATCGATGTGGGGTAAGATGTGCCACCTCTAAATGTGCATATTTTTACCTTACATTTAAACCCTGGGTTTACTTCTTTTTTTTTTTTACATGTACACTAGTGTACGCGCACAGTCGAATGCATAGCCTTAGAAAGTGTACTTCATTTGACTCGTACGCGTAGACAGGTGTTAGATGCATGCGCAGTTTTGAGCAATTTCTCACCACGATTTACATCACATGTAAATATCTTTGTATTCTTTCATGCTAGAATTGTACAAATGAGGGTTCTTTCTAACCTCTTTGTACAATCTCTCATCTGTGTAGGCCTACATTGTCACTGTAGCTTGCATGCGTTCCAGTGTGTTCGGTTTATGCAGTTTTTCTTTGACTACCTTGTGAATCAATGCTGCCAGGGCACGGTTGCCACCTTGTGGATAAACTAATTACTACAAAAAATATATATATTTAAAATTTAAATGTACATGTCCGGCAATACGGTTACAAAAATCTGGCGATGCATGTTCAGTACGCACATATTCTTCTGATGATGAAATTCGCATCACACGCGTATGTATAAAATGCGAACTATACTATGTGTGTATATATATATATATATATATATATATATATATATATATATATATATATATATATATATACATATATATATATATATATATATATATATATAGTATCTCACAGAAGTACACCCCTCACAGTTTTGTAAATATTTTATTATTTTATTATCATGTGACAACACTGAAGAAATGACACTTTGCTACAATGTAAAGTAGTGAGTGTACAGCTTGTATAACAGTGTAAATTTGCTGTCCCCTCAAAATAACTCAACACACAGCCATTAATGTGTTAGTGTTACAAGGTGTCAGGTGTGAATGGGGAGCAGGTGTGTTAAATTTGGTGTTATCACTCTCACTCTCTTATACTGGTCACTGGAAGTTCAACATGGCACCTCATGGCAAAGAACTCTCTGAGGATCTGAAAAAAAGAATTGTTGCTCTACATAAAGATGGTGTAGGCTATAAGAAGATTGCCAAGTCCCTGAAACTGAGCTGCAGCATGGTGGCCAAGACCATACAGCGGTTTAACAGGACAGGTTCCACTCAGAACAGGCCTCGCCATGACCTAAACCCTACTGAGCATCTGTGGGGCATCCTCAAATGGAAGGTGGAGGAGTACAAGGTCTCTAACATCCACCAGCTCTGTGATGTCCTCATGGAGGAGTGGAAGAGGACTCCAGTAGCAACCTGTGAAGCTCTGGTGAACTCCATGCCCAAGAGGGTTAAGGCAGTGCTGGAAAATTATGGTGGCCACACAAAATATTGACACTTTGGCCCCAATTTGGACATTTTCACTTGGGGGTGTACTCACTTTTGTGGCCAGTGGTTTAGACATTAATGGCTGTGTGTTGAGTTATTTTGATGGGACAGCAAATTTACACTGTTATACAAGCTGTACACTCACTACTTTACATTGTAGTACAGTGTCATTTCTTCAGTGTTGTCACATGAAAAGATATAATAAAATATTTACAAAAATGTGAGGGGTGTACTCACTTCTGTGAGATACTGTATATATATACAGTATATATATATATATATATATATATATATATATATATATATATATATATATATATATATATATATATATATATATATATATATATATATATATATATATGTTACCCGCTCTGGCGAAATGAGTCGCAAGTCGCAACGTTCTATTTTAAGATATGGGCCGATAATGTGGAAAAACAATGAAAAAATCGGTTTTTTTTTTGTTTGTTTTTTTTAAGCTAATTTCAGAGAACATACTTTCAAAAATAATCTCCCAAAGTTTCGTAGTCCAGATAATTGAGTAAAGTTATTTAAATGGCTATTAAATTTGACATGGTTTTACTAAATTCGCTGGAAATGAACTTCTCAACTCCTCTCGTCACTTATGAGCATTTCCCGGTATCCCCTGATACGTCATTATCTCTGCTCTCCAAATATGGTGTTACACGTTGTATAGAACCAATAAAAAAGCTTAGAAATGTAAACACACTGACATAAACGCTTATTTTTATCAATGGGAAGTGCATTGATCACAAGATATTACTCACGGAATGATTTAACATACTTGGCTAAAAACATGTCTCTCATCTCTCCGGGATGCAGTGTGTATCCAATGTTCCCGGACCCATCCATGTTCGTTTTCCAATGTGGAACAAACAAAATAGATATCATTTTAAAGCTTACAATCTCGTCTTTTTAATGCATCTAACCATTTTGAAAAACTCCTAACGAGTGCTGAGAAGCACCTCTAAACCGGAGTTTACCACCCGTTGGCGCCACCTGGCTGAGGAAAAAATGAACAACAATTTTTTAAACTATTCTTTATGCTATCACCACGAAATTGCAGATCCAGATGCAGCTCACATATAGGAGAGCATCACCAAAAAAGTTTTTTTAGCGATCTTATTGTGTTCCTGAGTTATTCCGTCAAATTAAAAAAAGAAAAATTATTTTTAAAAAAATTATATATTTTTTTTGTCTTTTATCAGCTGTTTCTCAGCAAGAAAATGTCCAAATGTAATGTAATTTATATTTTCTTAAAATTTAAAATGTTTTCTAATCAAATGATACCTACCTTTTGACTCTCCTTGCTAGAGTTTTGGAGTTATGAGTCTTTACTTTTGTGTGTGTCGCTCAGAGAAAAAAAAAAAAAAAAAAAAAAAAAGCCTTCAGGTTTTAAAGGGTTAATTCAAATAAATACTTTTAAATAATCTGAGCTTCAGCCTGGTTTAATAGCATTTATATATATAAAAATGTATTTGGTTAAATTAAGCTGTAAAATAAATAGTTTATCCCTTTAAATGCAATGGATTTTGAAAGATATCAACAAAAAAAACGGGTAAAATACTTTAAAAGCGATTTTCTCAGGTTTTCAATCGGAAAAAGAGGGCAGACGACCATAATTCAAATGGGTATATCTTTAAAACCATTCAAGGTGACTCATTATATATATATATATATATATATATATATATATATATATATATATATATATATATATATATATATGACACTTGACAACACACAATTTCAGTTGATGGCATGTATCCCGAAATATATTTAGACATATTAGTTTTATTTAGCTGATTTCTCATTTCTCTTTGCCTCATGGACAACCGAAGCAAAAGGTGGCACAGGTTATCCCACTCTTCATTATATATATATTCATTAGGTGTGCAGCCCTAACACATTTTCCTTTGTCCTGTTTTTATTATTCAGCCATTTATTTGTAGAATATTTAGTTTCAATGTCTTTTCATTTCAAATCACACTCCCGTTGCCCTGTGGACACATTCTGGGGTGTTATTCACTCCACACACTGCTGTTGCTAAACTGACAGCATTAATTGGGAAATGATGCAACCTGTTTTGTTTGTGATTAGTTGTGTTGCCATCTGGACTGTTTTCTGCAGAGGAACCCTCACACATGAGTGAGCGAAATGTGCCACCAAAAAAAAAGCTTCCCACATTATACGTCACACAGGCCACACGCACACATCATCCTCATCAACACCCATGCAAAACATAACTGAAATAACAAAACACCAGACTGTTTGGAAGAATATCTTAGACAAAACCTTGTGATGTATTGGTTTTTCATATAAGAGCTTTCCAAACTGAATTGCACAAAGAGATCTGCAGTAGCTCCAAAATGTAGGGTGAATTCAGGTTTGTTTGGGACACTTTTTCCCAGTCATCTCAATGGCAAAATTAACCTGAATTCACCCCTATTCAGACATTTCTATGAACGTTATTGCATTAGAGAGAGAGAGAGAGAAAAAAAAAAAAGCCTTCTGCAAACAAATGATGCTACACTTTTTCTTAGAGTTATATTTGTGATTATCTTTTAACCAATGTGTCAGATTTTTTAATGGCTGTATAAAGTTCGCTTCAAGTTCCACACAATTTTTTGTGAAATGTTTTGTTTGAAAAGTGTGCATTTTACTATAACATAAATACCACTTGGTTTGATATTTTGTTATGATTAATATTTAAGTGTCCAAATACATTTTGCTGGCACCTGCAATTAGGGTTGGAAAGCCTCATCACTGAAGGACATTTGGTTCCATTTGATGCGTACGGATCAAAGACTATAGAACACAAGACGCATCATTCGTATTATTTTGAATGGGAGAAAGTGCAACGCGCAATATGTCGGAATAAGTCCCACCTTCTAAATAAGAGCCAATTGCTGATTGGTAAAGTCACCCGTCACTGCAGCGACCGTTAGAAGCTCTGGTTCCTATAGAAACAGTCAGACGCGCGCCTCCGAAATGAGACACAAGAGACGCGCGTTTAGGACTGTGCATGCGCATTAACTTGATCCAGCCTGAAAAATATTGTTTTTTGTCATGATTCGAGCGTTTAGAAACAAAATTCATGAGACAGTTGTTGTCAGATTTCATTGGTGACTTCAAATATGCCATTTAATCGAAAGCTTGCCAAACAGCTTTGGAGAATTTGATGTTTCCCGATTCAGAGAGATAGGAGCTGCACTTGGATGCCAGTAGGCATTTCAAAGATGGCCGCCGAGTGAAATTACTTGTCTTAAAGGGACTTTGGTACGATCACACCGGTGTGATCAGTCTTGGCTGATCCCTGGAGCCCTGGTGTGATTAGAACATTCAGTGCGTCACGTGATCAAAAATTAATTCAAATGTGCTTTTGTGCTTTGTCTGGCACTGAGCCAGATTCATTCAATGCTTTTCATATATGCAGTGTTCATAATGTTTATTTTAGTTTTCAGACATTTAAATACACATAAGTACATTAAATACATTTAGAGTTTGTAAAATACACACTGGAAGTGGCAATATTAAAGTTGCTGTATGTAGGAATGACACCCAGTGGTCGAAATGGGTACTGCAGTCCAAATTCAAAATATTGTTTGCCCCGCCCCCCTCCTTCAAAGACGCGGGTTTCCAGCTTGAGGACACGCAACAAGAGGGAGCGCAACTGAGAATGAAAGCTGAGGAAACTTCACACTGTAAGCTGATGAGTTGATTTATCTGTTTTAATATGCTGTCGTTCATAGAGATTTTTAGATGGATGGAGAGGCTTTTTAGGTCAGGTAGAATCTGCGATTCTCTGACCCAGTTTGTTTGTTGGTTTCCATGACTGCAAAACGCGGCATTTTCCGCCAACTGGCAACCTGTGATGTCGAAATACTATTGGATAATCTGGCAGCACACAGTTTCGCACAGACCAAAACAAAGACAGACATTCCGACACAGAACGCACATTTCAAAGTAGAATATCTGGCTGTAGCATTGTTTTTCTGAGAAACAAGTAGGTGAGCTTAGCATGTTTCCTAAATATCTGCAAACATATTGGGGTATTTTTATGCTTTATTAAAGTGAAAATCTTACATATAGCACCTTTAATCATTTCCATTATAATTAGACGATGCGTTTTATTCATATAAGTAACTGTATAGTTTACTCTGTTCTTCTCCCACTTCACCGGCAACTTACTTTCATGCATTTCAAGAGAAGTGGATGAATTCACGTGCTGTAAAATCCAACAGATGCGACTCCCCGAACTGCGGCGCAAACTTACATGGCGGCGCCCATCACGCTTATAGCTCAACTAACGTGATCTTTATAAAGGTGTTTAAACAACAAAACACATCCACTTATACATATCTGACAATTGGAATATCACATATTTCATGTTATAGTTAACAAGTTTGTGAATATTTTGAATAAAAAAGGAAAAACATAAGTCATACAGCACTATTGTGGCTACGGTGTATCCACCGTTGGGGTAAAATTCGCTTTTTGGCGGGGTTCCCCCAGTAAAATTCGAATTCCAGTGGCTAAATATCATGTTATTTGGGGTCGCTTCAGATTAACAAAAATGCAACATAAAATACAATCCATGTACTTACTTCTCTGAGGTGAATATATCCGTTGTGATCTGTCAACTGTCATTCAGACTGTTATAAGATAACTGGAGTTCCTGTCTGGAGATATTCAACTGAACTCAGTGAAGAAAGTACATCAATACTTGCTTTGGGATTTCTAGGCGTTGTATTTCATGTTGTGCATTTACTAATCTTAATTTCTCACAGCTTGTGTGCTTTTCTGGGTGAGACGGGTTGAACTGTGGCGCTAAGAGACTCTCACAAATGCATCACGTAGCTGTGTACAGAAGAACAACGGCCAAGGTCAGGATTTTCATTAAATAATATATTACATTTTGGTTTGCTTTTCCCAAACCTTATCGTAAACACCCAGAACACTTGGAATATATGGCACGTGTCACATGGGATCATTCTGTGATACTTGTGCATCTTTTTAAAAAAGCTTGATGCTGGTCACTATTCGCTGCCATTATATGGACAAGCGGCACATGAAAATTCTCCTTATGAGGTCCAAAAAAGAAAGAAAGGCGCACAGCATTAGAACAACACCAGAGTGAGTAAATGATGACTTTATTTTTTTTATTTTAGGGTGAGCTATCCTTTAATGAGTCATTTCTTTTCAGTAAATCAAAAAAGATGCAGCCCAACTCTGTGTGGCACAATTGCCAAATGAATGACTCTTGCGTCAAATCTTTTTAGTGAATCAGAAACACACAGCACAAGCTGTGGGGCACAACTGTGGAGCAATCAACATTGGAATCTACATTTACATTTATGCATTTAGCAGACACTTTTAAAAAAAGCGAATTACAAGAGAAGAACAAAAGAGATTCGTCTGTGAAACTTAATCCGTGTCTTCACTGACTTTTTGTTCATAACATGTATTTAAAGATAGGCATGTGCATTTTGTCAGAGTATTTAAAAAAAAAAAAATAATAATTAAATATGTTTGCACTGTTTGCTTATTTTTAGCATACTCCTATAATTAAAGCCAGTTATTGGATTGAATTTGTTGGCTCTAAAAAGACTGTAAAATATTTCAAAAGTCAGTGTAAAGACCTTTTGCAAGACTTTTTTTTTTTAATTTAGTGTGGAAATTTAACTGATTTTTTAGCAGTATTTCTTACTTACAAGTACTAAAATAATAATTAATGAAACCCGGAAGGAAGGAAGGATGGATGGAGTGGGACAAAAATGGAACAAATATAAGAATCAAATAATCAGGCAATTCTGAACATTTTTCATGAATCAACAAAAAGACTTTATTTGTTTAAGAATATGCCTTTGTTTGTGCATTTTCCTTATTGTTGTGCTGCAACTGTGAAGTAAACAAAAAACCTTGATTTCAGTCTCTGTAGTGTCAATGTATGAGAAGCCTCTCACTGTCTCCAGCAGAAACCCGCGAGGACTCGCAGTGACAAGAATTCCAGGCTACTTATGAAGTCTGAAGTCTGTCATAAATGTAGAACATTCTGACCTTGACCTTGCTGATTATGCAGCAAAAACCTGAAAAGATGGAAAACTTTCTGATACTGTTTGTGTCAATGCAGAGCTTGTTGTCTTCCATATGGTACAACCTAACCTTAAATGCATTTGCTTTCATGAGGCATGAAAAAAGAGTTGTATTTCAGATAATGAACATTTATTACACTTTTATATTTAGGTTGTTTAATGGTTCTTTGCATTTAGCAACAAACTATCTTCCGATCAGGAGCCATTTTTAATAATTCTTGAACTGGCTACAGTAGATGGGTTATCAAACAAAACTATCATATGACTACAAAAGACATGCAATATAGCACTTTAGCACAAGTTTATGGTGTTTTTGTGTCTTTTTTTAAGCTTGAAAGCTCCGGTCCCCATTCATTGTAATTGCATGGAAAAGAGCGGCTAGTATGTTATTCAAAATATCTCCTTTTGTGTTTTGCAGAAGAAAAAAAGTCATATGGTTGTAATGACAAGGGTGAGTAAACGATGACAGAAATTTCCCAAAAAAAGTTAGACTTTGGCAGTGAAAGCCATTCTGGGAGCTTTAACTCTCTGATTTCATTTTAGACTGGAAAAAAGTTTTTAAATTTTTAAAAATTGCTACTTCATCGGAATGGTACAAAACTCAGTGATTTTTGCGACAGTCACTGTATGACCGCATAAAAAATCATGGACTTGATTTGAAAAAGCTAAATGGTCATAAAAAAAGTCACACTTGTGTTTTTCGCATAGACTGTAAAAAAATATGGACGTAGCGTCCGTGACGTCACCCATAGAGTTCTGAACAGCAGTTTTGACGGGTAAATGAGGCCGCGGCCATCTTAGCTGCGCGTCACCGCACGTCACTGAAAATGGGCAAAGAGGCGGGGAGGTGGTTTGAGCTGATGTGACTGGTTGCTGAAACCACGCCCGCCTAGCTCGACGTGACCATGTTAGCAGCAAAGGAGCTATCTATCTATCTTAGATCTAAAATATTAATGAAGATAAGTTTTATCATCAGAGCATTCTAAAGGTTTACTCAATCTACGGTGTTTCTTTAAGATATAGATGCTCCAACACCAGTAGTGTTGGTTGTGCAAATAACAACATGGAAAATCAAATGGGACTTCATACCTTTATAATGAAATAGAGATCGCGAGATGAATCCAATCTGTGGCACTTGGGTAAAATATGAGTGTCCATTGCAAAACAAAAAAACATTTCACATTTCTTCTGAATGATCTGCTCTCTGTCATCGTTCTTCAAGAAAGGATGCAATTTGAGCAGCCTTGTAAAACTGTATACGATCGTATCTAACAAACAAATGAGCCTGTGTCCAAAGTATATTTTTTTTCAAAATAGTGCAGCAGTTTTAGTTATAATATCCAAGCAGTGCTGTCGGATTTTGATATCCTCCCGCCATTGTCATTGTAGTAAATCTCACAATCAAAACTTTCAGCCAATGCCACGATCCGACAACGTGTGTTCTGTGTCTCTTCCCCATGCATGCGCATCTACACAGACACACATCAGTCTCGAATATTATGCAGCAAGCCATATTTTATAATTGTATAAAATAATCGAGAAAAAAAGCACAAAAACGGCTGAGATGCCAAATTCAGCGGCAGCTGAGGTAACATGACGGCTCACAGACAGCAGCGCAATCTACCTGTCACTCAAGTGACCACGCTCTTAATTATGCAGAACTTTAAGGCTTAATATAATTTAAACGGATAAGTTATAAAAAAATTCACCCCCTCAGAGTTGTCATGAAGGGCAAAAATAGCAGTATAGACCAAAACCACAATTTGAACCAACTTGTAAACATGTTTTTTTCTGCTATAAACTTGGCCAATTTAACATGGGACTCTATGAGATTCTGCTCTCTTTTGGAGCCTGTCCCTAGCGGCCAGTCGATGAATCGCAGTTTAAGTTACTTCCGTATTGGCTTCACGAGAGAAAGGGGGGAGGTTGCCGCTTGGTTTTTCGTAGTCAAAAATGGCTACCATATAGCCTGACGTGGTCATACTCAATTCTAGTTCGAATATGAGTCTGATACTGCTCCATTGGGCTTTGATTATGGGGGGCGTATTTCAACCGATCCAGGAAATACCTCAATTGGATAGACCTACAACCAATCAGAGCTACAGAGTAAGTGACGTATGTTGAGCGACGCATAGTTGTCAACAGAACTCTTCTTAGCGAGCGGGCCAGCTGATAAATCAAACTTTTGCCGAATCCCGTAGGAAGGACGGCAAAGACATCTTTCTCATCGACAAATGCCTTGATCGCGGTCCTCTGTTCCTCTTTTAAAATTAATGCGCTGTCGATATCTTCTATAACGGACGCGATGGCGGAATCTACACATCTCAGTTCTTCAACAGCCATCATTGTTGTAAACTAATTGACCTTTCGCAAAGACCCGCCCCCTTAGTTACTGTTGCTTTGTCCGACAAGCCGTGGCGCTGTCACGCCACACAGAGTGGAAAATACATCGCGGAGCAAAGAGGAAACTGACAACACGTCGACAGACGAGACAGAGCAGGTTACTTATGATATTAAACAAAGTCCCAGCTTTCAAACTGTGTAGTTATTAAAAAATTCAAACAATAAAAACTGTTTTGTGGCTCTTTAATGTGTTGTGACCATGACCGTGACAGATTGCTGTAGCGCCTCAGCTCAAGAGGCTCGTGAACCGATCATCTCTTCCTACTAGTCCATTTATAGACCTTATTTTCCAGAGAAACATGCGCGCCGCCATCTTTAGAATATTGTCTTTGAACTTCCGTTTTTGCGGTAGCCCTGTATATCTCTATGGCATCGCTGATAAAGAATAATTAGCTGGTGAAGTGGATTTACGTGTTGTAGAGTTAATGAAAGTTATCATGAGCATTGTTATGTTTAAAGCAGATGTCTTAACAAATGTCAGTAGACCGGGAAGATTTTAAAATGAGCAGTTCATTCATAAATACATAAGATAGCTGTGGAAATACAAGCCGGAAGTCAAAAGACAACGAGCGCAGCGCTGAAAAGGGGCGGGGCTACATAAGGTCTATAGCATCAAATAAACATGAATGAACATTAGAATGAATGTTGTTTCAAACGCGGAAAGACGTCAATATGCACAATTTTTCAAGTTTAACTCCACCGATGTTAATCTTCTAACTCCTGACTGCTTTGTCTGACAAAATGGCGGATGCGGCGTTCTGATTGGTTAGATCGCTTGTCAATCAAACTCCCCAAGCGCTCTTTGATGACGTGGATGATTACGTTTCTGGTGATAATCTGTCAATCATCGCCCTGACAATGTGATTGGTCCGAACAGTTTCTGTTCGGGCATAATTACTCCTCTACGGATCGAGTCCAGACCGAACTCCCCGACCTCAAAATGTTGTGGGCGGGGCTAAGTTCGGCTGGCATCCAGGCTAGCTACCATAGGAAATGAATGGGAAAAAATACAGGATTTTTTTTTTTTGTGTGTACAATCTACAAATCAGTCAAGATGCAGAAAAAGTGCACAGCAATGAAGGAGTAACACTCTAAAATATCAAGAGGGCAAAACAGACACATTCCAACCTCCACAGTCAGACACACACAGGGCTTGACATTAACTTTTTTGCTCACCAGCCACTGTGGCTAGTGGTTTTCCAAAGTTACTAGCCACTCAGCATTTTCACTGGCCACAATTTTGCTGTTGGGCAATTACATTTTATATGATTAAAGTTGACTTTGGCATGCTTAAATTACTTGATTTTGAGTCATTTTACTTGATTTACAAGATTTAAAACCCTTTCAAACTTTCAAATGCAGATTGACCACCCAAATCAAGACTAGCCTATACATTGTATATATCAGCTGGCATGTACAGTTATTTTTGTTAGGCTATATAAAAAGAACAAAGAAGCAAAATTACAAATATTAATTTAAAAAAAAAAATCTTTTTTTCAGATAGATATGTTTATTTAGCATGTATGCATCTATTTATTTGGGGGCTGCTGAATGCATGGACGTCATACACATATCCAGTTTTTACCCACCTGTTTACGTCCACTTAAGCCATAGCCGACTGTATTCACGCGAGATACTCCACACGATGCATTTTGACATCTGTGTGTGCGTGTATTCAGGCGCAAGGAAAACTGATCGTGCACGCGAGCGCTTCTGTTGTGTGTGTCATTCAGCGCGATTCCGCCTATCCCGCCTTCACTAACCGCAAGTTAAACGATAAAGAACTGAGACTGAATTGAAATTTTGTGATACGACGAGCTTGGCTACCTTTCATTTGGCTGTAGGCTGAAATTATATTCAACCCGCCAAAGTGGCTAGTGGGAGTGGCTGTCTTACCCGCCACAGCTGAAATCTACCCGCATTTGGCGGGTTGGCGGGTGTTAATGTCAAGCCCTGGACACACATATATGAACTATAGTGTGACTGTAACACATCGAGTTTTTGCAAATGCGTGAAATAAAATCAATAATTCAGCCACATTGAAGTAAAAAAATGGACAGCAAGGAATGGGTTACACTCTAAAACATCGAGAGTACAAAACAGACACACACTCATACACAACACGTTATCATACACACAAATTAACTGGTGTTACATTTTTTTTTTTTTAATTTTGACGAAATGCCTTTCTCTATGTTCAGGTTTGACTGTATTAAAGGATTAGTTCACTTTCAAATGAAAATTACCCCAAGCTCGGTGTATATGACTTTCTTCTTTCTGATGAACACAATGGGAGAAATACTAATAAATATCCTCACGCATCCGAGCTTTTTAATGGCAGTGAATGGGGGTCACAAGTATGAGCTAAAGAAAGTGCTTCCATCCACATTCATCCATCTTAAACATATTCCACATGACTCCGGGGGGTTAATAAAGACCTTCTGAAGAGAAGCGATGCGTTTGTAAAAAAAAAAAAAAAAAATCCATATTTAACAAGTTATGAAGTAAAATATCTAGCTTCTGCTAGACCGCCTTCCTTATTCAAATTACGAAAAAAACGGAACTGGCATCACGTCAGTTAAGCTTTTTTCGTAAGTTGAATGGGGAAGGTGTAGGACGTAGTGTAAGCTTTTTGAACTGCGAGAGTTTTGAATACGGAAGGCGGTCTAGCGGAAGCTAGATATTTTACTTCATAACTTGTTAAATATGCATTTTTTTTTTTTTTTTTTTTTTTTTTTTTTACACAAACGAATTGCTTCATTTCAGAAGGCCTTTATTAACCCCCGGAGCCGTGTGGAGTACATTTATGATGGATGGATGCACTTTCTTCAGCTCATACACGTTGATCCCGCTCACGACCATTATAAAGCTCGGATACGTCAGGATATTTATTAATATATCTCCGATTGTGTTCATCAGAAAGAAAAAAGTCATATACACCTAGAATGGCTTGAGGGTGAGTAAAGCTTGGGGTAAATTTCATTTGAAAGTGAACTAATCCTTTAAGGTGTTAATGCAATTAATCCAAAAACTGACACTTTAAATCAAGATTTCAACAAATAAATAAATAAAATCTAAAACTTGACAAAAAGTAGTCGTTGAGAATGTCTAAATATATATCCAAACCCACAACTACATAAAAATAATTATTTATGTCTAAAAACAACTAGAGAATTTGTAAGCCTTAAGATGTATAGGAATCTAGTGGTTACACCACAGCATTAAATACGTTTTTCCTTTTTTACTCCCACCAGATGGCACTAATCTGCCTTCAAAAATTGGATTTTAAAGGGATTGTCTCTATTTATATAAATACTGCTTTAATTAAAAAGTAAAAAAAAATATATATATATATAAGAATTTTTTTTTTTCAATGGGGAAATTTCATAAATGTTAATTAGTACCATGAAATTCTCTCAAAACACAAAAGAAAAAATATTATTGAACAAAAATATATTACATTGATTTTACTGAAAAAAAAAAAAAAAAAAAAATTACATTTCAGGTTTTCGGTCACTTTTGACCACGAACAACAGTGTGAATCACAAAAGGAGTGTATTGTCTTTGAGTGTGGGCTGAAGGTGGATTGCTTCATTGCTGATTATACAGCAGTGGTCTCATCAGTAGCCTCGTCGCTTATCCGTGTTCAGGGTTGCACTCCTTCTTTGCATGTCCACATCGTTCCTCTCCTCCGGACCATCTGTTCCATGCTGCCAATCTTTGGTGGTTGCCAGATCCTGCTTCCTTGATCCTCCGTTCTCTGACAGACTGCAGCTGAGAGGATACAACCCGTTGTAACATCAGAGGTAATCTCTCTTTTTGGCTTCGACTCAGAGAGGCACGATTAGAGGACGTCCTGCTAAGTGTCTCAAATACACCAGCACTATTGTGTTCACCTGATTCTCACAAAGGTCAGTGCCTGACATACAGTAGCTTTAAGGAGTTATTTAATACATGACTATAATTAGTGGGACAGTAGGAGACCTTCAAAACAAAATTAGGAGCCTTTCAGTTAGTTGGTAAGGCAACTTTTTTTTTAGTTCTAATATTTATATTTTGCTTTATTTTATTTCATCTTTATATATAACAAAAGATTTTGAAAGGTTTGTTTAACTTCAAACAACAACACTGTTACTATGAGAGCTTTGTGTGAGGAACAGACCAAAAGTTATCTATTCCCTCATAATATTCAGGTGATCTTTTCTCGACGGTGCTGAGTTTGCTGGTGGATCACCTCCAGGTGTTCCTTTGTTAGTACATGACAGTCACATCCCTGAACTGACTGAGGCGGCTCCAATGCGAAATAAAGCTTCCAGAACAAAGCCGAAGAGAGTCGTGGCATTGCATTATTCTGTGTATTGAACAATTTCTGTCGTGAAATGGCATGCTCCTTTGATTGTGCCAATTACTCAAACAACATCACAACATGCCGTTTACACCAAAAAAAGATGCTATTCAAGGTCTCACAAAGCTTGTTATTGTTGATTTAATTTCTATTTGAATTTTCTATATAGTAATAGACTGCCCGTTGCCTCCATTTCTGTCAAATATGCATTAAAAGTTGAGCCAAAAATTTAAATTTTGTTATCATTTATTAACTCTCATGTCATTCCAATCCAATATGACTTACTTTCTTCTGTAGAACACAAAAGAAGTCATTTAGCAGAATGTCCAGGCTGCTCTTTTCCATGCAATGAAAATGAAAAAAAAAAAAAAAAAAAAAAAACACACTATATATATGACTCGTACACTATATTTCATGTTTTTGTCATTACATAACTTTGTGTGTGGAGCAAAACAGAAATCACCAAAGGTTTTCTTCTTCCTCTTGTTTTCTTCTTCCTTATTTTTCTGCCCTGAAAGTGTATGGGCATCAGTATGGAAGCTTGTTTCGGCCACTAAATAATAAAAAAAAAAGGTATAATGTCAGAATCATGTAAAATGAATTATGAAACTTGCAATTGTGAGTTTTAAAGTCAGAATTGCGTGATATAAAGTCGCAATTGTGTGTTATAAACTCGCAATTCTGAGAAAAAAAGTCCACAGAACCGGACTGTATAACTCGCCATTGCAATTTTATATCTCGCAATTCTGACTTTTTTTCTCAGAATTGTGGAATATAAAATCACAATGGTGTCAAAAATGGCTTTTTGTCACAATTCTGACAAAAAGTCAGAATTGTGAGTTTATATCTCGCAATTGTGTTTATAATGCACAATTGTGAGTTTATAACTCACAATTCTGACTTTATTTCTCACAATTGTGAGTTTATATTTCTGAGAAAAGAAGTCTGAATTGTGAGATGTAAACTCGCAAATTTGAGAAAAAAAGTCCGAATTGTGAGATAAAAAGTTGCAATTGTGCGTTATAAACTCACAATTGTGAGATATAAACTCAGAGAGCTAGAAACAAAATTCCCCCTAAATCCTTGGGTCAAGCCCTACAAAATGTATATCTCCGATTTCATTTCTGACTATAAATTTTTACCTCCATTTTGAATTTTCTCAAAAACCTACTTTTTCAAACTCCTCCTAGACTGTTGATTCAATCTTCACCAAAATAGGCACACAGCAGCTAGCGACAGTGCTGGCAAAAAGTTATCAAAAGAATTTTGATTTGTCGAAGCATTGCAATTTGCAAAGTTATAAGTTAATTAACTGGCCAGGCAATGTCCATTTTTAGGAGTTGACCTATAGCTGCTGAACACAAGCTTAACGAAACTTGACACACAAAGACAACAAGACATTGTGAGAATGCACACCACGTGTGCAATAGAGGGTGCTACAACTAAAAAAAACATTGAAACTCAGCAACCGTATAATCTTTGAAGTTGAAAATTTGTATGCATCTTCTTTGGTCGACGTCCTAACATATCCTCTAATAAGATTTGGATAATTTTTCCATTGGCCGGCAGCAGCTAATCAAATTTCAGTGGCTAATAACATCAAATCTGAATGACCTGCCATTACAAAAATTAATATATTTGTACATTGTGTGAAAAAAAGTGTACTGATTTTTGTGAAAATCAGCCACAAGGTGGCGCTATAATAAGCAATTATACATTTTTGCTAATGCAAGCATGTGTGAAAGAATCAAAATATTTATTTCTGCTGAATCCTTGTTTTAAGAATGAACAGAAAATCTATTTTATGATTATCTAAAATTATCCACCATTATAATTTGTTTAAAAAAAAAAAAAAAAATCATAAGATACATTTCAATTGGATCGCTAATCATCCACATACGGATGAGGATTAGGGCCAAGCAATAATAAAAAAATAAAACCATCTCGAGATTAAAGTTGTTAAATTTCGAGAAAAATCTAATGACCTTTTTCATAGCATCAAATAAAATGTAATGACATTTTGAGAAAAAAGTCTAAATAAAATGTTGAGAATAAACTCATTAAATTACTAGAAAAATTCATTATATTTAAAAAAAAAAGGAAAGATAAAATGTTGAGAATAAACTCGTTAAATTTCGAGAAAAAAGTCGAGATACAACGTTGAGAATAAAGTCATTAAATTACGAGAAAAAAGTCGTTAAATTACGAGAACAAATTCGCTAAATTATGAGAAAAATTTTAAATTATGAGAACAAATTTGTAATTTAACGAATTTGTTCTCGTAATTTAACGACTTTTTTCTCATAATTTAATGACTTTATTCTCAACATTTTATCTCGACTTTTTTCTCGAAATTTAATGACATTTTTCTAGTAATTTAATGACTTTATTCTCAACATTTTATCTCGACTTTTTTCTCGAAAATTAACGAGTTTTTTCTCAAAATTTAACAACTTTAATCTCAAGATGGTTTTATTTTTTTATTATTGCTTGGCCCTAATCCTCTTCTGTATCCACATGGGTCATTAGTGCGCTGTAAAAAAATATTTTCATGATTTGTTATCACAACATTTTTTCTTTTGTCAAATCAACTTCAATAATTAATGTGGTTCAGATAACATATTTTGAGTTTCTGTTGATTAAACCAATCGCCTTCATTGTATTAACTCAAATTTTTAATTTCAATGAACTCAAAATTTTAAGGCAACCAGGAAACTTTTCTAACTGTTTTAAGTTATACCAACAATTCTTTTTTACAGTGTGCTTGGACCCCAATGATTGCTGCTTGTGGCTATATATTTCAATTTCTGTCATATCAACTCTCTGCGTGTTTGGCATGGAAATGGATATGACAATGTTGATATGTTTGGTCTCGGTGGAATAGATCTAGTATGCTGCTGTACAATATAACGTACACGAATTATCCGTAGCCGGGAGGTAAAGGCTTTCTGAAAGCGTGCTGAAAACTGCTACAGCAAATGCTGACCAAGTATTTGAAGGTTGAGCAGCAAGCTCATTGGCTACTGATACAACAGGAACCAATCAGCTGTCCCCTATAGAGAACGATGTGATTGCAAGCAGATTGAATTAATGGATTAGTTCACTTTCAAATGAAAATTAGCCCAAGCTTTACTCACCCTCAAGCCATCCTAGGTGTATATGACCTAGAAATATTAATAAATATCCTGACGCATCCGGGCTTTATAATGACAGTGATAGGGTTCACGAGTATGAGCTGAAGAAAAAGCTCCCATCCTCATCCATCCATCATAAATACGTGCTCCTGGCGGAAGCTTGACATTTGACTTCATAACTTGTTTAAATATGGATTTTTTTTTTTATTACACAAACGCATCACTTCACTTCAGAAGGCCTTTATTAACCCTCCGGAGCCACGTTGAGCACATATTTATGATGGATAGATGAGGATGGAAGCTTTTTCTTCAGCTCATACTCGTGAACCCTATTCACTGCCATTATAAAGCCCGGATGCGTCAGGATATTTATTAATATCCCTTTGATTATGTTCATCAGGAACAATAAAGTCATAGACACCTAGGATGGCTTGAGGGTGAGTAAAGCTTGGGCTAATTTTCATTTGAAAGTGAACTAATCCTTTAAGGACCTATCAGCCTGTGCCATCTCGAGTTTCATGACAGAACTTTTTATTTGTTGGGTTGCTTTTGAATTTGAGAGCTGCGGCAGAGGAGAAGATTAATAGTGAGTAATGACTTAAATGTCACCTTTTTTCTCAAAACAAATCTACCATATGGCATCAGGAAATTGACAAAATTTAGCACAGAATGGTGCTTTTTTTTTTTTTTTTTTTTTTTGGAGCTTGACATTCCCTGGTCACCATTCACTTTCATTGTATGGAAAAGAGCAGCCTGGACATTCTGCTAAACATCTCCTTTTGTGTTCTACAGAAGAAAGAAAGCCATTGGAACAACATGGGGGTGAGTAAATGATGACATAATTTTCATATTTATGTGAACAATCCCTTGAAAATACATCAAATTTATAAGACACCATCAGTGTTTTAGCTCAGCTTTGAAACATCAAGCACAAATCTGATTTTAATGGAGTGGAACAAATGTACTTTATAAAATTTCTGCTTTTTTGGAAGTAGATATACTTGCATTATTCAGGATTAAATGTATTATTTATAGAAATGTAAAATTTTTATTAGGGAAACGTGGTGTGAGGTACGTGCATTTATGAGTTTTGCTCTCATCAAAGTGAAATAAAATCATTTGAATAAATAATGATGACACAAAAACATCTATTCAGCCTAATGATGCTCCAAAGGCGTGGGTAATTTTATGGAATATTAATCTTTAAATGGTGCAAATTGCATCAGGAGTTGTATAGACTAAAGAATTTTGTAAGTCTGCATGATCATTTCACCATATCTCTCTGAAAGTGTTGTCTCTGTCGCTGGTAGAGCTGGTTTACTTACGCATATTAGTATGTGAGCGAGCATCTCCATGCCTACTGCAGGTCTTCTTTTGAAGCTACTTTTTCAAAATCACCTTGGGCTTGATCTATACGCAAACAGCTGAATCAGCTCTCAGCACTGGCTGTTATTCTCAAAGTCAAGCGTTGTTTGTTCCAGGTTTCCCATCTTAAAAAGCTTCGTTTGAGTTCATAAAAGCAGCAAGATGAAGGCTGAGCTGAACCGCAGCCAGTATAACGGTGCTCATTCAGTCAGCATTTTAATTATAAGTGGCAATCGCTAAAGCAAACATAACTTTGATTCTTGTTCATATTTAGGGTTGGGTTGTTCATGATAGGAAACTAAATTTGTATTTTTTAAACACCACATTCTTGAACACCACAATGTGATGATAATTATAATAAATAATAATTAGCCTATTTATTTTCTATTTATTTAATGATAAGTAAAATTGAAAACCTCTACCTTCTCCTTGCTGGGAGAAATGGGTAAATTTAAGGTGCAAAACAATTGTAGTAGTCCTTGTTGTATGTACTGTATGTGTGAACATATGGGTATCGCACTTCCAGGGAGTGTGTATGTGTTGTTCTTATCAGTGACATACAGAGTGAAACACAGTTTTCATTTGGTCCAACTTGAGATTTAGTTTTAAAACTTCAAAATACTGCTGGTAAACAAGCGTTTTAGTTATTTGTGGTAAACAAAAGCACAAAATTTAGGTGTTGACTCTGTAATGGTAGAGCAGCCACCATAAACTTTACTGTTGGCTGTTATTGTGACAATCCGTTCCTTGTTTTTTAGCTGCGCACAAAACCAGAAAAACAATGTAATAATAAAAAGTGTTTAGGAGTCTTGTCAAAAATTCACAATTGTGATTCCGGTGTAAAAAGTTACGTATACTGCATCAAAAAGTCTGGAAATACATTGTTTTATTGGTATAGCCCATAGACTGTAAAGAAATATGGACAGCGCACCTCCACTCTCTTCCATTGTAGAAAAGTGAAGCCACCAATGTCACAATATGGCACTGACATCTTGTTCTGATTTGGGACTACGCAGTAGTGAGCCTGAAGTGGAGCCATGCGCTGTCAAGTTCCCGCCCACACTTTCAATCACAGTTGTCAATCATGACACCACACACCCCTTTTTCATAGCATCAAATAACTAACTAAAACCAAACTTATTTAAAAAAACAAACTTGAACTTATATCAGCATCATAAAAACTAAAATGACAGAAACCATCTTTGGAAAAAAAAAAATGATTTGAAGTGTAATTTAATTGATTACTTTGCCTCACGTCCCAATACATTACATGGAGAGGGCGAGGTTTAAGTCCCTTAAGACAAGTCATTTCACTCGGCGGCCATCTTTGAAACGCCTCTTGGGCATCCTGGGCATCCATGCAGCTCCTATCTCTTTGAATGGGGAAACATCAAATTATCCAAAGCTGTTTGCCAAGCTTTCGATTAAATTTAATATTTGAAATCACCAATGAAATCTGCCAACTGTCTCATATTTTTTTTTCTCCAAATGCTCGAATCATGACAAAAAAAACAAACAAACTATTTTTTAGGCTGGATCAAGCTAATGTACATGCGCAGACCTAAATGCGCGTCTCTTGTGCCTCATTTCGGAGGCGCGCGTCTGACTGTTTCTATAGAAACCAGTGCTTCTAACGGCCGCTGCAGTGACGCGATTACTTTATCAGTCTGCGATTGGCTCTTATTTTGAAGGCGGGACTTATTCCGCCATATTGCACGTTACACTTTCTCCCATTCAAAACAATAAGAGTGACATGTCTTGTGTTATTCTATAGTCTTTGCCTATACTGGGACCAACCACCTGGGGGCATTCAAGACATTTTGATTCCAATCCAATTTCTACAAATGTGTTTGGCTGCTCAAATTGAATTTCAAATCGTCTTTTGTGTCACTCTTAACACGACATGTTTTGTCTGGACACACAAATCTTATTTGATTACTTGCCATTAATAGTGCTGATAATCTGCCTGAAAAGATCTGATTTGCCTGCAATTTGAACATAGCCTTAAAATGTCACCTGACTTGGACAAGCAATCACCTAGTAGCCTCCTAGAACATTCTAGAAACTCCTTAGCAATAGGCCACTAACTACCCAGAACACCCTATCAACTATTTTACAGTGCGAAGAATGCCTTAACAACACAGCAGAGTTTGTAGCTACATAAAATGTTAAAGGTGCCCTAGAACTTTTTAAAATATGTAATATAAGTCTAAGGTGTCCCCTGAATGTGTCTGTGAAGTTTCAGCTCAAAATACCCCATAGATTTTTTTTTTATTCATTTTTTAACTGCCTATTTTGGGGCATCATTAACTATGCACCAATATATAGGTTGCGGCCCCTTTAATTTTCATGCTCCCCCGCCCCGGAGCTCGCACTTGCCTTGAACAGCATAAACACAGTTTACACAGCTAATATAACCCTCAAAATGGATCTTTACAAGATGTTCGTCATACATGCTGCTTACATACATCGGATCATGTAAGTATAGTATTTATTTGGATGTATTACATTTGATTCTGAATGAGTTTGAGGCTATGCTGTGTGGCTTAAGCTAACATTACACGCTGTTGGAGAGATTTATAAAGAATGAAGTTGTGTTTATGAATTATACAGACTGCAAGTGTTTAAAAATGAAAATAGCGACGGCTCTCTTGTCTCCGTGAATACATTAATAAACAATGGTAACTTTAACCACATTTAACAGTACATTAGCAACATGCTAACGAAACATTTAGAAAGACAATTCATAAATATCACTAAAAATATCATGTTATCATGAATCATCTCAGTTACTATTGCTCCATCTGCCATTTTTCAGACGTCCTGCCCTTGTGTAATTCCTCGATCGTGGGCTGGCATATGCAAACATTGGGGGCGTACACCCCGACTGTTACGTAACAGTCGGTGTTATGTTGAGATTCGCCTGTTCTTCGGAGGTCTTTTAAACAAATGAGATTTATATAAGAAGGAGGAAACAATGGAGTTTGAGACTCACTGTATGTCATTTCCATGTACTGAACTCTTGTTATTCAACTATGCCGAGGTAAATTCAATATTTAATTCTAGGGCACCTTTAAAGTCTGACGCTAGAGGTTGTTAGAGCGTCCGACTCCCATGCCGGAAACCCAGGATCGAGGCCCAGAGTGGGGCGAGTAGGACCTGGGTGAGGGGTTACACTGACATATCTTAAAGACCCCCTGTGGTGAAAATCAAGTTTTTAATGTTGTTTATATGTATATGTGGTGTTTTTAATATGCTTTAAGACAAACCATGTGCAAATTCATAAGTCAGCAGAATTGCTGAGTATTTTATATTTGAAACTGCAGTAAACCAAAGACTGTCTAAAACCCGCGGTTTGAAATCAGTGGTGTTTGTGACGTCACAGTCTACCTTGTAACAAATCGCAACAACGTGCCGGCAGGCTTTAGCATATCATTAACTATGACTGCTCTGAAGCAGGGAAGTCTCGAGAGAAGCCAGGTTATCCCGGTAAATTTTATGTTGATATGAAAAATTGTGTAGATTTATCAATATAGCGAGTCTATTACGATGTTATGATGAACTATAAGCCTTTCTCCACTGATGTTCTGAGTTGTTCTGAAGCGTTTGTAAGGATACTGATTGTTAGAAGGCAGCAGTCTGACTGTGAGATGAAGAACGGAAACAGTGTTTGTAACATTAGCAACACATTATTAGCTGTTTGATAACAAAAGGCTATCTATATTAATTCATATTAATTAATGACAGAACCGTCGCAAGGGTTGTGCCAAGTGTGCAAGCGCATGGGGGCTCGCGCCAAAGTAAAGTGACAGCTGACTTGAAGTAAAGCTAATAAAGTTCATGTTTTTGTCCTTCGAAATATTTTAATACTATAAAACATAGCTAAAACAATATTGCTCTGAGCGTGCATGTGACCATGATTCATGTGCATATGTCAGTCAGTGTGGAATCGCACGTCAAATTCTGAGAGAACTTTATTCATTCCATTATAAATTCTGATTCTGGCCGCCTCTGGAATGGATCAAACCATAGATAGTAGCCTACCTGATAAGTTCAAGTAAATACACTGGAAATCCACGCTCCTTCAAGGATGTGCATTTATTTCATGTACGGATGAACTCAGATAAAAGTAAATTGTCATACATCCATTTAGCGCATGTTCACAGAAGAAAACGGTTGCTTGTTCTCTTGATACGGTCTGTTTTACTGAGAAATCGCTTCAGGTGATTCAGTGAGAGAGCAGTCCAAAGAAATGCAAGTGGATTCAGACCGTTTTGCAAAGGCGTTTTACCAATTCATAATTTAAAACACAATGTAAGCGTCAGAAATTAAACTGAATATATGAAGCGAAGCAAGCTTTTTTCTAAAATATCCACAACACAAACAACAAATTGCTCGTCACTACAGCAACACTAGACTCTCCGAGCTGGCGTGAGCGAGTGGAGGTGGGGCTAATTTGCATATTCATTGATCCGTGTATATTAAATGAGGCAAGGTTGTAGAGTTACATTCAAGCTATTTTATAGCATGAAGAATTTTTTTTCATTTGAATTTTTTTAAAAAATTTGGTGATGAGTTTTAAGGGATAAAATAATTGACTACAGGGGGACTTTAAAATATGTCAGGACCATTGTTTTGTCTCAAGAGGCACAAGGAACATTTGTGACCTGTGGTGGCAAAATGAGTCACAATGAGCACATTTTCAAAAATTAGTAATTGTTGTTCTCACATTCTCTAATAAAAAGCCTGAGCTACACCTGTTTAAAGTCGATAGAGTCAGCAAAGTCAATTTTGAGAAAAATCGAGTTTTCTGAAGGTTCCAAAACAAAATCACTTAGCAACCAAATCTTAAAATTTAAGTGGTAATACCACCAAATTTGGCGCAAACCAAGTCAAAACCCATATCTATAGGAAAATTAAATACTGTATATTCAACTTTTTTTTTTTTCATGATTCCACAATTGTTTGATTAACATTAATGAAATTTTACTGTATTCTATTAAGACTTACTGTACCACACGTATCCACAGTAATATAATGTTACACATCAAATGTTTTTCCCCAATAGTAGTACCAAACGTTCACATAACAGATAATGTTTGCGTGAATACTCGCCAAGACAGATTTTTTGAAATACTGGTAGGCCTATATCGGGATCATGGGCTGCTTCAGATCTGTCAGTCAGCGTGAGTACGATCATTTTGTTTACATCAGCATGAATTTGAAAATCACATTTCATTGGTTCAGACTCATACCATCGAGAATTCACAATGAATATTTACAATGTTGGAATGCTGTGCTTTACAATGATACCAAACTTGTGCTGAGAGGAAGCGCTAGTCGTCCAGAAGCAAGTAGAGAAAATCTGCATTTTTCATGGTCAAAGGAAAGGTACTCCTCTCATAAAACATACAAATAAAGATACTTTTAGATGTTTAATTGCTATTTGGAGCATTGGGATCTCTAGATGAGGGCTTAATGAACTAATTTTTGTGAAAACCTCAGTTTAGACCAAAAGTGACATTTTTCACTTGTTTTGCATGTAACTCAAAATTAGCCCATGCGCATTCTGACTCATTTTGCCAGCACGGGTCACATTTATAAGAGCTACTTAAATGTCCTAATTGAACTAAGACCTAATCCTGGCTTAATCTAAACCAGGCCTAGATGTAATTAGTGCAAGTTTTAGCATTTGTGATACACAAATGAAACCAAAACAGGAAAGGAAACCTCCTGTCTGTTTCACACCGAATGGCATTCACACAGTTTTTTTCCCCTCACACCTTGGCACGGTGTGCTAGCAGAACAGCTGTGGTGATGAACTCATCCTGGGGCACTAGCACCTTTGCTGTAAGGCGAACATCTCGACATGTCCTGTTCGGACACAACAAAACTGCCTACTCCCAAGAGCCGTCCCCCACAGGAGCAGTGGCCCACCGCCAGCTCCTTTACATCTGCTGTCCAGCACTGACCAACACAAACGCTGAGGGCTTGGACACAGCTCTGTTTTTAGACTCACTAGCTCTGATGTTATGACGGTTTTTCAGGCAGATGAGGAACCCGGTGGGTCACTGTCAGCAGAAGTATATGCAACCCTCCCCCTTTTAATCTTTTGAAAATTCATTTGCACGGTTATTATTATAGGATGTCAAGTTCAGCTGGTTAAGCTTTTCCCCTGTCATCTAAATGCAAATTTATGTAACTGCATGTTAGCTAGAAGCTAGTTAGCTAGATCTGTGGTAATCCCTAAGCGGTATCAGGGAGAAACTAACTATAATTAATGATGCCTCTAAATTAACTACGTTTACATATTAGTGTTGTCAAAATACCGACTTCGATACCAAGCCGGTACTGAAATTTTAAAAATGTGATGCTTTGAGGTCCGCTGATAGCCGCCTGCTTTCAAATGTTCCCGTGTGTATCTGTGTACGCTCTCGGTGAAGAGTGTCATAGATGTCTATTTACAACACGTTTTTGAAGCGTTGATCATTGTAGACAATCACAGACATATCTGATGAGCGTGTGAACACAATGGCCAATCAGAGGTGTTTATGAATCCACTCAACAGTGCTCAAAGTGTCACATTTTTAAAATTTCAGTACCAACTTGGTACCGAAGTCGGTACTTTTGACAACACTATTATGTATCATAACAGTAGCTTAGGGGTTTTAAAACACTGCGTCTTTCCAGTCAAAAAATACTGTAGTTTTGTTCCCTAATCAGTTAAAGTCCCTGTAAAGTCATTTTAAAGTATGTGTTCTGTTTGTCACACCACAGAAAAATGTGTTATTAACCACCCAGCCAAATCTGAATGATTAAAAAAATCTGCAAGTAAATGAAATAAGTTTGAAAAAAATAGGCAGCACTCTCTGCTCTCAAACGCTGGGGGCGTGTCCGCTGTCGGCGCTGAAACCACACCCACTCACGAGAGCTGCCGTCTCAACTGATTTGAGTCTAATGAGTCAAACATACTGATGCATATAAAAAGAATCATTTAGAGGGTAGCAAATTTTAGTAGAGTTACTGTGGACTACCTACTAATTATAACATAAGCAAACTCGGCAACTTACACTCATTGGTGGGCACGTACTGCCGACTGTTGTCGAGTCGACAAATGACGGTGCCGCGAGACGGGAGGATGAAGGCCGGGACGGGAGAGACTCTGTCCGGCCCCATATAGACCTTATTTTCCAGAGAAACATGCGCGCCGCCATCTTTAGAATTTTGTCTTTGAACTTCCGTTTTTGCGGTAGCTCTGTATATTTCTATGGCATCGTTGTTGAAGAATAATTAGCTGGTGAAGTGGTTTTACGTGTTGTAGAGTTAACAAAAGTTATCATGAGCATTGATATATTTAAATCAGATGTCTTAACAAATGTCAGTAGAACGGGAAGATTTTAAAATGAGCAGTTCATTCATAAATACATAAGATCGCTGTGGAAATACAAGCCGGAAGTCAAAAGACAACGAGCGCAGCGCTGAAAAGGGGCGGGGCTACATAAGGTCTATATATCATCGGTTATCGGTGGGACGGTAGGAAGGCCGAGGCGGGAGGGGGGCCGAGGTCTGTTCAGTCACATTCACCAAAAACAGCGGATTATCTGTGAATCCCAGCTGTCTGATGAAAGTTTAAAATTATCCGGTGTATAAAGTGTTTAGAAAGAATTTTCAGAATTGACTTTACAGGGACTTTACAGGCTCAAACCCTCCCCTCAGCCAATTTTATTGGTAAACTCAATTATGCAGTCACTTGCACTTGTCAAGAAGAGTTCAGACTTCTTGGACTAAGTTAAGAGGTTGCGCTTAATAGTGATGTAACATGACAAAATGCTTCAAGTGGATTTGATAAACAGTTCTGTCATTACAACTCTTGGAGAGATTGGCATAGTAATGGATATGGCAGTGTTAAAGAGTTAGTTCACTCAAAAATGAAAATTCTGTCATTTATTAATCACCCTCATGCCGCTCCACACCCGTAAGACCTTTGTTAATCTTCGGAATGCAAATTAAGATATTTTTGTTGAAATCCGATGGCTCTGTTAGGCCTGCATAGGGGGCAATGACATTTCCTCTCTCAAGATCCATAAAGGTACTAAAAACATATTCAAATCAGTTCATGTGAGTACAGTGGTTCAATATTAATATTATAAAGCAACGAGAATATTTTTGGTGTGCCAAAAAAACCAAAACAAAATAATGACTTATTTAGTGATGGCCGATTTCAAAACACTGCTTCAGGAAGCTTCGAAGCGTTATGAATCAGCGGTTCGCAGCGCCAAAGTCACATGATTTCAGCAGTTTGGCGGTTTGAAATGTTATCCGAATGATTCGACACAGAAGAATCATAACGCTCCAAAGCTTAATAAAGCAGTGTTTCGAAATCGGCCATCTCTATATAAGTCATTATTTTGTTTTTTTGGCACACCAAAAATATTCTTGTCGCTTTATAATATTAATATTGAACCACTGGACTCACATGAACTGATTTAAATATGTTTTTAGTACCTTTGTGTTGTCTTTGAGTTTCATGACAGAACAAGGTATTTAATTCAGTCCTTGTGCAATCTTCTTTTGTAACTTTACCTGTTCAATTTTAATGTTGTCACCCTAATTGAGATCCTTATTGTTTTAGTGGTACAATAATACTGCTTTAATTGTTAAAATAAAGTCATCTGATATTTCTGCCTTAATAGCTTCAGTTTAGCTCATTTTTGTTGGCAGATTTTAGTGTAGCTTCTCATTTAAAAGGGTTGCTTGACTTTAGTTTTAGTATTTTAAATTAGATTGTATATTAATGGCAAAGTAGCTTCCCTAATACTGTTATTCAGACAGCCTCTGCAAGTTACTCGGTTGCTCGCCTGAGTAAACTGTGACAATTTCCTAATTAAAGCATCCGTAACTTAATTAGCAGTAAGGATAACTTCACCACCGCTCATTAATCATTACACAGACCACCCTGTACCCTTTCCGATATATGCTTCAGTCTAGATCTAAAAAATAGGTTTGATTCCAGTGATTCTCGGCCCATTTTCTACTCTCTCATTTGTCCAAGGTCAAAGAGGTGAATGAGCATGTTTTAAAGTCTCCCACGTGACAAAAGTACTCTCTGCTAGAGACTTATTTTAAATATTCCCTCATAGAGATAAAGCAAGGTCAGAGAGAGGACTGATTCACCCTGAAATCCCATTAATTTTTACGCTCACACACAAATGAGTTATTGGGGGAAATTTGTGATTCAAAACACCTTTGCAAAGGTAAACCCAAAAAGCCTTGATAGCATGGATGTTAAAACACAGACATGGAATAATGTAAAAAAAAAAATAATATGACTTTGCTGTTTCAGACTGATGATTTGAGAAAAGAAATGCGATGGACTTTTCATTCAACCCATCTAGTTTCACTTACCTGAAGGCTATTCATGCAGAGCAAAGTCAAAATGAATTCAAAACTGAACAAACTGACTTTCAGAAAACACACACCTTATCTTATTGTGCTCGATTCATGGTGTCGAACAACTTTCTATTTTACATCTTTCTATGACTTTCTTGGTGATTCATGTCACCAAGATGGTGCGAGGACCCTATTGTAATTGCTCGGTTGATTCTTCTTCTTCTCCAAAATGAATCGCATTTGAGGGCCTAAACATGCTCAAAAACTCATGGAAGTTCGCACACGCGTCAGAAGTGGTGAATATTTACGTCTGATATAGGTTTCAGAATTAGGTGTGGCAAAATGGCTTAATAGCGCCACCTACAAAATGTCAATTAAGCGCACTTCATGCTACGTTACACGTAGAAGTATGAAATTCGGCAGACACATGTAACAGCCCAATACCTAAAAAAAAAGTTCCTGGGAGCAAAATCTGAAAACCCAAATTTTTGTAGTTTTTGCCATTTCCAGATGTTGTACTAACAAACTCCTCCTAGAGCTTTAATCAGATCAATGTCATATTTGGTCAGTCTAATCTAAAAGGCCTTTGCGACATTAAATTGCGAAGATCTTGAGTTTTCGCTGAAGAGCATGTCCATGGCGGCGTGACAAAATTCGATGTTTCGCCATGAAACAGGAAGTTGTTGTAACTCTGGCATACAATGCCCCAAATTTCACATGTTTGATAAGAGTCCTGGCCTGAAGACATCTACATAAAAATATTCTGTTAGTCATAGCGCCACCTGCTGGCAACAAGAAATAGCATGCTTTACACTGTAATTCACTTCCAGAAAAACATTTAAATATGCCATGAAGTACCAAGCATGCTAGAAACATGTTAAATCATTGCAACACTTGGCTAAGTGCTAACGTATGCGATTAACGCCAAAAAATAGGAAGTTGTTGTAACTCAGGCATACAATGTTCAATCTGCCCCAAACTTCACGTTTGAGAACAGTCCTGCCCTGAACACATCTACATGACAATATTCAGTTATAGTAATACCGCCACCCATTGGCATCAGGAAGTGACATGTTTAACACTGTGATAGCAACATACTAAAATATGCATTTGAGTGCTAAACATGCTACAAACATTCTAAAACATGCTAGCAACACTTAGCTGAGTGCTAAAGCATGCTATTATCATCATGAAACAGGAAGTTGTTGTAACTCAAGCATACAATGTCCAATCTGCCTCAAACTTCACATGTTTGATAAGTGCCCTGGCCTGAAGACATCTACACACCAAACTTTAGTTATAGGCATATCGCCACCAGCTGGTAGCAGGAAGTGTGGCAAATACAAATGACTGATGTAGTCCTCCTATATTTATATACTTAAATGCATATTGCCCACCGTGTTCTGTTTTCCTAAAGCCACGGGGTGGTGGTGGCACGGGTGTGAGGGTCCTTTCATCGCTGCTTGCAACTTTAATTGGGAATTGTTTTAGCCAACCCAGATTCATTGGAAATACATGACGTTGCTCTGGATACGTTTTCAGGTAAAATGAACACAAGAGGCAGTAAAACACCAACAACTTTTGTTCCTTTTCACATAAATTATGATTACAGAGACATATTAATAAAGACTTATTTTTGATCATTATCTTGCACAATACTACACTCTAAAAAATGCTGGGTTAAAAACAATCCAAGTTGGGTTGAAAATGGACAAACCCAGCGGTTGGGTTAAATGTTTGCCCAACCTGCTGGGTAGTTTTATTTAAACCAACTATTGTTTAAAAATTGCTATATGGCTAGCTTAAAATGAACCCAAAATAGTTGGGAAATTAAAAACCAGATGCAATTAGAGGCAACAATAATAGACAAAAGGTGAATGTTTATTAATAAGCTTTAATATTTTATTAATATAAATTTAATAGTTTAATAGTTTATTAAAAAAAAATTATTAATAAGCAATTTAATAAATGTTTATTGTTTAATAATTATTCATTGAACATTAATAAATGTTCATTTCCAACATACTTTGGGGTAATTTTAATTAAGCAATACAGTAATTTTTAAACAATAGTTGAGTTAAATAAAACTACCCAGCAGGTTGAGCAAACATTTAACCCTAGCACTGGGTTAAAACAACCCAATTGCTGGGTTTGTCCATTTTCAACCCAACTTGGGTTGTTTTTAACCCAGCATTTTTTAGAGTGTATGTTATAACTTTAAAACACTTACCATAGTGCATAATTTGTAAAATAATACATTTTGATATTTCAATATTTAAAGGATATCATGATACTCAGCCATGTGACTCACAAAAACCAATAGGATTTGATGTTTCTGATGATTAAAACATTGAAGTTGTAAGGATTACTTATAAACTACTACTGTAATGTCCTTTTTGGAGCTTGAAATTTTGGACCCCATTGGCTTTCATTATGTGAACAAAAACAACTCAAACATTCTTTAAAATATCTTTGTGTTCCACAGAAAAAAAATAAGTACAGGTTTTGGATTGACATATGGGTGAGTAAATTCCTGAAAACACTAACATCATGGATTTAGCATTTTAAATAGCTGTAAGTTTAAATCTACTGATCCTTTACTAACTATATGAATCATCAGACTGAAAACCAGCTAGTTGGACACCAGCATTACAGACATTAAATGGGTTTTGAATGCTTTTTCATGCTGACTTCACCTGTTGTGGTTGCTGGCTGATAGAAGAGAAACTGATGTTAACAGCTCTATTGGAGGGTTTTGTTGTTGAGCTCAGAACCTTTAGCATAGCATGACACATGCTAAGCCATGACATTCAGTAAATGCCTCAAAAGCCAGTGATCCATGTCTGTTGTCAAAACCTAGGTGTTATTTTGTGTCAGCAGTGTGATTGATACCAGCAGATAAAATGTCAGAAGGTCATTTTTGATGGCTTTTTTTTCTCCTCAAGCCTTTTATATGTCCAGACATTAAAAGATGTTTTGGTTCTTTTTCGAGTAGCCTTAGCACTACAGGAAATATCTAAACATGGAGTATTGAAAATTGAAGGTGGCATTTATGAAATTACTTCTGTTATGACCTGGGCCGGAGTATGTTTCTATGAGCTATACCATGAACTTATAACAGGAACAATCCTCTCAGATCAAGTTATCTCTTGCTCAAGGGTACATGATATGTCATAAGTCATAAGTTGGTGATAAGTCATGACTTGCTCCTTGTTGGGACTGAACCAGAAACTTTCTGGTTACCAGCGTTGAGCTTTATTCCATGAACATTGCCTCAACCAAAAATGTGTGATTTTGGGGTGGGAATATCCGTTTGGTCAATCAATGGCAGATAGATGTTTTGTGAACCCATCTGGTGTTGCAGAACGTTAAACGTCACTATTGCACATTCAAATAAAAATTCTATATATTTTAAATTGTAAACTGTATAATTTCCCTTCGAGGGTGAAGGGAATGTCACAATTTGGTTTGATACACAATACAATACTCTCACGATACTTTAAAACAAAGCCAAAATAGAGTTAAAAAGGTAGTCTTTTAAAAAAATGATTACTTTAAACTCATGGTATGCAGTTAACAAAAAGTACTGTTCATTAATTTGGTATTAAATCAGAATGGACTTGAATAGGCTTGGTCTGCATTTTTGTATTACAATATATTGACAATATATTGTTACACCTTCACAAATAAGTGTGTTCAAGATTAAGAAAATGACAAATCTTTAAAATGCATTTGAAAAGGTCTGTTGAAAAATATAACATTTCCAACAAACTTTTAAATTAATTGACTTGTCATGTAATTAAATGTCATGTGGTGTAACATCAAGTAAAACAAATTAAAAATAATTTTTTTGAATGTATATATGTACGTCTTATTTTATTTTTCTATTTTTTTTTTTTTTACTAATATTACGATTTATTCATGTCATTAGAGTCGCACCACATGACATTTAACAACCTGAAGTAACTTTGCCTTGTCATAAAAGGTCAAATAAAGAAATATTGATAATATCTATGATATAATTTCATGTTTGTTTGTTTACTGTATGTTTTTGCACTTTAGTTGCACCACATGACTATGTTAGTCCTTGATTTGGCATATATTTTTCAATTGTTTTAAAATTCAATACAAGTACAAAAGTACTTAAAGGGTTAGTTCACCCAAAAATGAAAATTCTGTCATTATTTACTCACCCTCATGTCGTTCCACACCCTTAAAACCTTCATTCATCTTCGGAACACAAATTAAGATATTTTTGATGAAATCCGATGGCTCAGTGAGGCCTGCATTGCCAGCAATGGTACTTCCTCTCTCAAGATCCATAAAGGTACTAAAAACACATTTAAATCAGTTCATGCGAGTACAGTAGTTCTACCTTTAATATTATAAAGCAATTTTTTGCGTGCCATGACTCCATCCATTTGTGTCTTTTATTCTTCCAAAGCATTACAGGATCTTGTTTTGGAGTTTGCTGATTTGAAATAAATGTGCTCTTCATCAGTAAATGTAATCAGCTAATAGATTCAATGCTTTCTGGACCTGGTCGGATGATACGACACCAACGGCATCCGCTATCTTTTAATCAGGCTGAAATTAAATCTCTGAAATTGATTTCATTTTACGTGTTTGCTCTTGTCGGCAATAATTACAAACCCCACCACGAAGCTCAGTGCAGCACACCTACTGACTCTAATACATCTTCCCAAATATAACAGACCTGCATCTTGTCATGTCGATTATAAAGCGTGGAAGTCCAGGGGGAGAACGCTGGCTCTTCACCATCTGTGCTAATATTATAAAAAACAAGTCTGCACAAAGGGCCAGAACACTGAGAAAGATAAAGTAAAGGGAGAGGAGAAAGACAGAGACATAGACAGAAATGGGTTCCTTCACCTCAAAAACAGTAATGCCAGTGTCATTAATTGGCTTGTCAGCACAGATGCGACTAGAGAGAACAGGTAGGGGCGGCACTGTGAGTTCATCTTTAGGTTTTATATTCACCTCTCTGAGCAGTCACAACAATGTGTACTTGAAAAACTAGTCATGTCTGCAAACACCGTAACTAATATTGTCGCCTTTATGCAAGAGATTCTCTGAAGAAACCCTGAAGAGATGCTTAAAGGGTTAATTCACCCATTCTGTCATTAATTACTCACCCTCATGTCGTTCCACACCTTCATTCATCTTCGGAACACAAATTAAGATATTTAAAAAAAATAAAAATCCAATGGCTCAGTAAGGCGTCCATTGACAGCAAGGTAATGAACACTTTCAATGCCCAGAAAGCTACTAAAAACATATTTAACACAGTTCATGTGACTCCAATGGTTCAACCTTAATGTTATGAAGTGACGAGAATACTTTTTGTGTACCAAAAAAACTAAATAATGACTTTATTCAACAATATATAGTGAAAGGCGATTACAAAACTCTGCTTCATGAAGCTTCGAAGCTTTACGAATCTTTTGTTTCGAATCAGTGGTTCGGAGAGCGCATCAAAACTGCCAAAGTCACATGAACAACTGAAATTTTGAAACATTTCAAAACACCTAACGAAGGCTTGTTTACTGAAATCACATGACTTTGGCAGTTTGATCGATCTATCTATCTATCTATCTATCTATCTATCTATCCATCTATCCATCTTTCTATCATTTCAATAATAAAAACATGGAGATACTCCACCATTTGTGAAAGGAAAGACCATTTTTAATGCAGAAAATTACATAGTCATGACATCCCTGGTCTAACACACACACACACACACACACACACACACACACACACACACACACACACACACACACACACACACAAACATTTAGATTTGCCTGAGCATTTAGCCATTTGAGTATGCAAACCCACTTAATGGAGGTATTACATTAAAACAGCAGGACATGGACAGGAAATGTGTGCCCAAATGTTTGGAATGTTCTTAATTAGTTATGGTTGATTATATGATGGATAACTAATGAAGTGGGCTTTAATTAAAATATTCAATGAATATGAGACTTTTTGGAGCTCAACTGGATAAGGTCCTTTTTAACATACTCAAGCATTTTTAGCACTAATTGAAGACTTCATTATGCAACTTGCAATAATATTGTTTAATGGCTCAAATGGAAATTTTGTTCATGCATTTTTTGGGCTGCTACAGGTGCATGGACCAGGAAAACTCCTCTTCCATCTTCAGCTGCCAATGAAGAGCAACACACTGAGCTTTTTAAATAATTGACACCTCACTTCTGAAAACACCATGTATGCCAGAAACTTCAGAAGGGACAAGAATTGATGAAAATTGGTTAAAAAAAAGAAAAAAAAAAAGAAAAAAAGAGTTGGTCTCACAGAGGAAATATAACATTAACTTCAATGATTTCCTTCCTGTCACAGGTAAAATTACATTGCCGCCATTTGATTTCCCCATGCTGACTCACATAAAAGCATCTACAGTGTTCCTGTACTCTCTCTTTCAGTTTTTACTCCGAGCTAAAGCCTTTCCCTAGAAACCAATTTTGCCACTTCATCATCAGGTCAAGTGTTAACAATTCCGTTTTGCTGCCGCAGCTTTAGCAAACTCAAATTTGTAATTGTGTTTTGTGAAAATCCTACCTCGTCCCGTAGCCTCGCACGTAGCTGCCTCGGCCACCATTCCAACACCAGTAGCAGCAAAGTGAAAATGTAGCCTCAAAACAATGATAAAAAGCTACAGGTTTGTCAAATCGTCAGAAAGCCATCAGGTTTACTGATCACGCCAGAAGTGTGGACTCCCACGAATCCACTTCAGTTAAAATTGCCCTCAATGCAGCTTTCATAATACAGGTAATTTCATTTATAAGGGTCAAAACCTGACGTGGTTGCTTCTGCTGCCATTCTCAGGTTATCCTGCTGTTGAGATAAAATACAGCATATATAATTTCTTCTTTTTTCATCCAGACTTTATTGCGACACTTGTAATGGGAAGCATGCCTGGCAAAAAAACTCAGCTCTGCATATAAAACTCAACTGTTAGTTAGCAGCATTGATAAGTCAGTCAGTCAGTCATAAACGCACCCTGTATTGTCTGTTATATGCAAAATCAGATTCACTTTTTATAGTTTACCCAGAAATCAATATTTAGTCTTTTACTCACCCTCATGTCGTTCCAAACAATATGTTTTATGCTGATATTGTTTCTGTGGAACACAAAAGGAGAAATTTCGAAGACTATCCAAGCCTAACCTTAGCTGCTGTTTTACAGATCAAACATCTGTCAAGCTAGAAGGACAAAATGACATCTTAAAGACCTTGGAATGCGCAGCTTTATTCATTATGTTGACATAATTTCCAATGAAACAGGAAGACAGAGCGGGATATATCTAGAAGCTCCGCCCCTTTTTTCAAAATAGCCAATCGCCTAGATCACAGCTCGGCCAGAGCCGTTGAGCTCGTAAAACCAAATTTTCCTCATAATCTCTAACCGTTTCTCCTCCATATTGCTTTAAAATATAGCATTGTTTGAAGAATTTAAACGTGAACAAACATTTCGTGGTCTGTGCTGACTCGCACATATGATCCGCTCTGGGCTCTCGTGTCTCTGGACCGGAGCAGACTGTGCTCGCGCTGCGGCAGTTCACGTGACAATAACGTGAAAACGGACTTCATTCGCGTCAATGGAAAGCTGTTTGAATTGTTCTCTATCCTCTAAAGTGCACTATGTGCCATTCACCATTTAGAAAATAGTAAATGTATTGAACAAATGATTGATTTCAGCCTAGCTTCAGTGTCTGTTTATAGTGTAGGAGGGGGCGGGACTTCAGATTCCAGAGAGCATTTGATTGGACAGAAGATTTGATGACAAGCTGAAGTCCACGGTGCACAGTTTATTCATAACTTTAAAGGGTTAGTTCACCCAGAAATTCAAATTCTGTCATTATTTACTCACCCTCATGTCATTCCACACCCGTAAGACCTTCGTTCATCTTTGGAACACAAATTAGGATATTTTTGATGAAATCCGATGGCTCAGCGAGGCCTGCACTGCCAGCAAGATAATTAACACTTTCAGATGCCCAGAAAGCTACTAAAGACATATTTAAAACAGTTCATGTGACTACAGTGGTTCAACCTTAATGTTATGAAGCGACGAGAATACTTTTTGTGTGCCAAAAAAAACTAAATAATGACTTTATTCAACAATATCTAGTGATGGGCGATTTCAAAACACTGCTTCATGAAGCTTTACAAATCATTTGTTTCGCATCAGTGGTTCAGAGCGCCGAAGTCACATGATTTCAGTAAACGAGGCTTTGTTACATCATAAGTGTTTCACAATTTCAGTAGTTCACATGACTTTGGCAGTTTGATACGTGTTTCGAACCACTGATTCGAAACAAATGATTCCCAAAACTTTGAAGCAGCGTTTTGAAATCGGCCATCACTAGATATTGTTGAAAAGTCGTTATTTTGTTTTTTGTTTTTTGCTGCACAAAAAGTATTCTCGTCACTTTATAATATTTGAATTTATTTTAATTTCAGGGGGACTTTAAAGGGTTCCTATTATGCTTTTTCAATTTTTCAACTGTATTTAGTGTGTAATGTTGCTGTTTGAGCATAAAAACATTTGTAAGGTTACAAAGCTCAAAGTTCACTCCAAAGGGAGATATTCTCTTTAACAGAAAACACTTTTCAAGAACTACAACAAATGCCTCATTGGGACTACAATGTGATTTTCCCGGATCGTGTGAAGTCATTGTCACTCATTTAAATAATCTCCGCCCATGGAATACGCAAAAAAAAAAGGGGGCAGAGGCCTGGTTGAGCTGTGCTAGAGAAGACAAAGACCTGCTTTAGTAGCATGTTGTTGCCATATCTAAGAGACTTATTTTTAAACTAGACTAAATTTATTTTTTAAGTGTGCTGCACATTTTACAGAGGACAGAGAACCTAAGAGAGTATACAATTCCGGTTATGCACAAAAGTTTCTCTTCAAAAACAGAGCAGTTCCCAATTTCTCAGGACAATCAGTTGTTTATGGATCACAAGTATGTAAGTATGTTGTATTACTTGTGGCTCTGCTAGCCTGCTAGCTAACATTACAGTGTTGATAAAATGTGCTTAGCTATGGGGCTCTTGCTTTTGTAAGACTGTTCACTGATCTATAGGAACTTACCACTCTGAAATGTCATGTAAAATCCATGCTTGTAAAGGTACTGCACGATCCTCTTGTTCATAAACTTTCTCAGGGTCTGAATGGGGCTTGAATTGGTATGGCAAAATTGACGGCATCCTTAAATGTGCCCTAGAATTAAAAATTGAATTTATCTTGGCATACACTGTAATGAATTGCTGTAAAAATTACAGCAATATTTTACAGCCGATGGCTGTATTTTAATAATACAGCATATTGCTGTAAATTGCAATGAATTCCGGGGGCGTGGCGGTTTGAATCAAATTTACAGAATATTGCTGTAAATTTCAAATATACAGAGGCATTGTGGGATCTCCAACGGTCAAGATTCGAGTAGCAGCAAGAGGAGTGATTTACAACTGTGGTAAGTGACTTATTATTTCATTTCCCCCTCAGTCTTTGGTAAACATGTATGTATTTACATTCGCGATTCATATTGGTAACCCCGGATTGACGCATCCTCCGTCCGCGGGGCGCGAAGCAGACTTGCGCGGGGTTTTCCTCAGCGCGGTCGCGGTAGGATCTCACACATTCCCCGGCGCTTTAGCATAGCGGCTGTGGGCCGAAAATTAATAATTAGAAACAGTTGGAATTCACGAGAACTTCGTGTTCATCAGCGCACTTGGTCGTGATTATTTTATGGCGTAACGTTAAATCACATTTGTACAGGCAGACAGTCATCTGTTAACACGGGCCGAAACGAAAAAGCCTCGCGACGCGATCAGGCCGCTCACGGAGGATGTGTCACGCAAAATGGTGCTGCTTCATGCTGTTAACGTAACCAATGTGATGTATTTGTGGACATTTGCTAACTTAAGGTAATACAAACACTTTAACATCTCTGTCTGATTTCAGTTTGCCTTGTATAGTTAATGTATTAACGTACCATTACGAAAACAAATTTTTTTAACTTGAAATGAAATGTGCTATTACAGATATGAATAAACTGATCATCCTGTACTTGTCTTTTAGATGTACATTTTATATCTATTGAGGCCTTTAACACAACTACAAACTATTTGTTTCTCAACTAGATTAGACATTTATTTTTTAGGGTGAATGTTTTAGATGTCTCTCTATTTGACCCTGGCAAACAAATTAGTTAAATAAGGTGTTGATTAGTGGGACATCTAAAACTTTCTGGGAGGTAAGTATTCAGGACTGGAGTTGTAGGCTAATACTGCTCTACCACATGGTATAATTTCATAAACATGATTACATGCCTCAAAAGCTAAAACCAATCTGAATTCCTGATCCTTTATGCACTTTGTAGGTATTTATCTGGAGAGAGGAACAAAGACGAAAGGAAAAGTGCCATCTAAAACAACAGGCAGACTGTTCAGAAGAAACGGGTTGCGTTCAACCTACATGTGGACACTCTTCTGTGCAAAGTGATAGATTTTCAGTGGAATTTCTGAAATGTAAGAAATACACACACACACCAAGATCTATTTTTCCTTTTATTATATACTTTTATTATTCTATATCTGTATCTGACTGTATCTATCATCCCTCTATCAGTCTCTTAGGGTGCGTTCACACTTGTCATGTTTGGTTCGATTAAAACGAACCCTGGTGCGGTTGCTCGGTTAGTGCGGTTCATTTGAACATATGTGAACGCTGCCATCCGAACCCTGGTGCGCACCAAACAAGCGGACCGAGACCGCTGAAAAGATGGGTCTCGGTCCGCTTCCAAACGAACTCTGGTGCGGTTCGAATGATATATGAACGCAACACGGACCAAAGACATGTAACCGAACCAAAAACAGGAAGATGAGACCCTAAAAAGGACAGAATCCTCACGCATGTCGTTTTTTCTCGTCATAGACGCGAGTTTTCTCATCACAGGCATCAGACGCGCATCTCCACACAGCAGATCGTTTGTGTGTGTGACGGATGGATTCCTGCCGGTGTTTTGACTACTTTACACATTTTATAAGCTCTTCACGAGTTCCCAACTGGCCAAAATACCATCACATGCAGGCTACGCCCCGCTACGCACACACAACGAGTGCGTTTACCTCGGCAAACAGCATTGTTTTGGATGTTCGGTAAGTTCCGTCTCAAAATAGGCAATACGTCATAAAATCCGACCAATCACGTTGTGAATGTATCCCTGTGCCTTTAGGTTCGGTATCTTTTGGTTCGGTGATAAAATTGCCAATCTGAACGCTAACCGGACCAGGACTAAATGTTTTTTTTTCTTCTTTGGTCCGGACCAAATGAACCAAACAAACCGAACTACAAGTGTGAACGCACCCTTAAAGTATTATGTTTTGTAATATATCTAATGTATTGTCCTCTTTGTTCCTTTCAATATTTCTAGCCTATCTTTGAATCCTGGGATGGAACATCATCTGGAGCAGAATTGTTCTTTTTTGATCGCAAGTTTGTTGGACTTGTTGTTTGGCCATGTTGGTATGTTCATGAAGTGATAAAAGTGATGTGGGTTTTAAGAAATGTTTTTATATGACCCTGTTGGTCAAGTTATAGTTATAATTGTATTTCTTTGTGTGAAGGGCCATGATGGCCAATAAGTAATTTAAAAACATTTTCATGACAAAATTTTGTCCCTTTAAAAAATAAAATGATTTTCTAAATAAAAAATAAATTCAAAATAATACACCTTTTATGGCATTTTTTTATGTAAATTTGAAAGATATATTTATTACATTTTGACCTGTTTTTCAAGATTAAGAAGCATCAAATATCTTTTTTTTTTTTTTTTGGGAGGGGGGTGAATTAAGTTATGCATTATACAACACTTTATGCAGTTAAAATTTGTTTAAAGTTTATGCAGTTAATAGATTAAATTTAAAATTCAGCTCCCAGTCATTAAGTAAGCAATAGGGAAAAATTTTCATTTTTTAAACACTTGCAGTCTGTATAATTCATAAACACAACTTCATTCTTTATAAATCTCTCCAACAGTGTGTAATGTTAGCTTTAGCCACGGAGCACTATCAAACTCATTCAGAATCAAATGTAAACATCCAAATAAATATACTATACTTAGGCGATTAGACATGTTGCATGACGAACACTTTGTAAAGATCCATTTTGAGGGTTATATTAGCTGTGTGAACTTTGTTTATGCTGTTTAAGGCAAGCGCGAGCTCCGTGGGCAGGGAGCGTGAGCAATTAAAGGGGCCGCAGCCTGAATCAGCTCATATTTAATGATGCCCCAAAATAGGCACTTAAAAAAAGTATTAAAAAAAAAAAAAAATCTATGGGGTATTTTGAGCTGAAACTTCACAGACACATTCAGGGGACACTTTAGACCAGGGATGGGCAACTCCGGTCCTGGAGGGCCAGTGTCCTGCAGAGTTTATCTCCATCCCTGATAAAAACTCACTTGCCTATAGCTTTCTACTAATCCTGAAGACCTTGATTAGCTGGTTCAGGTGTGTTTGATTAGGGTTGGAGCTAAACTCTGCTGGGCAGTGGCCCTCCAGGACTGAAGTTGCCCATCCCTGCTTTAGACTTATATTACATCTTTTAAAAAGACATTCTATGGCACCTTTAATATTTACACCCGAGCAGATGAAACTCACAGTTATGGTAAAGTGCATGACATTTCAGGAACACTCTCTAAGCGGTTCGCCAATCACAACACACTGGGCCAGCTAACCAATCAGAGTAATCAAAGGAGGGGCTTCATCGAAACAGGAACTAAACAGTGGCTGCCTCTGAAAATTGGAAAATGCTGCCTTCGGAGGACACATTTCAAGGTAGGAAGGCATCAAGGCACGTCTGAATCCAATGTTAGCTTCACATCCTGTTTCCTGAGATACCTTCATCTGACCAATATGGTTTTTGACATCATTTTGATGTCATTTCTAGTGATAAATTACTAGTGTAGTAACTAAATGTTTGTTTAGTTCTCACCAAAGCTTGCTCTATTTTGCTGTAAAGCATTAAACTGTTAAGCTGCATCAGAAGTGTGTCTGAAATCAGTTTCATGAGGTGCCTTCATGCACAAACTCTACCTTACAAGTCATTGTCTGATAAGGCAGCGAGGCAAGTCAGCTGCCTAGGTTTTCGGATGCAGCCAGTGTGTTTGAGACAGACTGGGAAGAGAGGTGCTGCATTAATGTAAAATATGTGGAAAATAATGTTTTTTTGAACAGTCAAGCATGAAAACCTATTCTAGTACACACCAAAAACAAAATCAAGACTTTGTAAAAGGGCATAATAGGACCCCTTTAAATGTAGTCCATACGACTCACTAAGAAATGGTCATTTCAATGAAAAATGTGTCACACAGGGAATGTCAGTTTAGTTTTATTCTCAGTGTTATCACTGTAAATCATGACTTGTTCTTTTTCACTTTCAACAGCTGTAAATGAAACAGTGTTTACTTTAAAATTACATGATATCGTATATATGAGCTTATCATTAACTGACTAACAATTTATACAGTTTTTTACTGTTAAAATTACAATATTTTTTTACAGGACACACAAGAACAAATGACATTCAGTGTCACTGACATCCAACTGCACCATATTTTATTTGAAAGCAATGTGTCAGACAAGTTGAAGAGTCATAGACCTTTATTTTTGTCCTTTTTGGAGCTGGATAGACATGGGCTGCGTCTGAAATCACATACTCTTTGAGTAGGTTATTTGAATACAGTATGGGGGGGGGAGATGGGGTAAACTACTCCTTTCATTGTCAGAAAATTTGAAGATTGCTTCTCACCTTTGTGAGATCCAGGGATATCACTCTTTTCCTCAAAGGCTAATATCTTTCATTAGGGCCTCAAGTCCTCGCGGGAGTCTCACAGTACTCTCCCAGACCACTTGCTCCTCCATCCTTGAAATTGAGGTCTGGAATGAATCTTATCACCTCTCATTAGCTTCATTCCCATTCTCCTCGGCCCCTTTTATTGTTTAACGTTAACCTTCTCACATCACGGCAAAGCACCGTTCCCGCTTTTGGGGGAATTATGGTCGGCCAGGCGCATTTCATGAAAGTCGATCCCTGACTTCTAATTCTGTCCCCCGGTGGATGCAGTTTATCAGGTGACACTTCTGTATCCAATTGTGCTCATGCACTGTGGCTCAATCCAGTGTTTGCTGAAACATGCCAGACATTTAGTTTTTCCATTTTCTTGGCTTTACAACACTCTTAAGTGCCAGATGAATCAGGTGCTTTCTGTTAAGCTGTAATTTTAATGAGACAGGGGGACTTACAAGTTCAAATGTAACTGCCTTTGTCACAGACATCTTAAAACATCTGCCTCTGTGGGTGATAGAAGGTAGGAAATGTATTTGCTACAACAGGCAAAGAAATGCAGGAAATGTCTAGACGCATTGAAAGCACAAATCTGGACTATCTAAAAAACAAAAAACAAAAAAAAACAACAACCTAAAACTGATAATCAGAAAAACTGCTTTATAATAATTACACCATCTCTGAATATAGTTCTGTTACAACAGTTGAGAGCCTATGGTATTTTGCCACCAATCACGTCAAACCTGACTTCTACAGTTTGGAAGAAAGTCGGATGAATTGAAATTCTATCTAATAGTTAATGCACTGTAAACTAACATGAAAAAAATAAATAAATAAATAAACAACTATTTTTATTAACTAACATTAACACAGATTAATACATGTTGTGAAAATATATGCTCACAGTTGTTCATGTTAGACAATACATTAACTAAAAAGTTTTAAAA